>NW_004955467.1:970761-1006681 GCF_000276665.1 Chinchilla lanigera
AAACAAACAAACAAAAAAAGAGATAAGGCGTGGAAAATGGGATGAAGAAGTAATACATTGGTAGACAAAATCCAAATATATTAATTTAATATGATCACACTGTAATTATATCACCTAACATCAAAATTACATTTATAATTATAATCATGTTGCAATAACTTTAATACAAGTACAATAAAATTAATATTTAATACTAAGAATTTATACTAAAAAAATAGATTGTCCCAAAATAATGTAACACGACCCAACAGTATGCTGCCTAAAGAAACTCACTTCAAGTAAAATGATAAAGGTAGCTCAAACGTAAAGGAGAAAGATACACCATGTAAACACCAATCAAATGAAAGTCAGTGTGTCTACACAACTCAGGAAAGAAATTACCATGAAAGATATGTTTCTACTAGTTTTCTTGCAATTCTGCTTGAGGACACTACATTACACATACTTGTCTGGTCTCTTTAGCTTTCTCTGGCCTAAGGGTTATTCAGACTTAACGGTTTTTTTGTTTGTTTGATTTTGTTTTTTCGCTATACTGCGAATTGAACCCAGGGACTCACACATGCTAGGCAAACACTATACTACTAAGCTATATCTCTATCCACAAATACAAGATTCTAAATGGATACATGACTAACAACAAAGCCTCAAAATACATGAAACAAAAACAACTGAAAGTGAGACTAGGAAAAACTCATAATTATTGTTGGAGACATCCACACTTCTCTCAGTAGTACAATAATAGGACTGGATATAAAATACTAGTAAAGATACAGAAAAAAATGAGTGCCATCAACCAACTAAATCAAGTGTTTATTAGAAAACTGTCATACCAACAGCACACATTATTTTCATTGTACATGGGCTATTCACAGATAGACCATATCCTAGGTTGGTGATGGCAAACCTTTTAGAACTTTCAACAACAGCAGGTTGTGACACTCATGTCATAGGTTCATCACCACTGTGCTAGCTCACTTAAAAATGTAATAAATTAAAAAGAACTGAAACCATTAAAAATATATTCTCTAACTATAATGTAATTAAATGAGAAATGAATAGAAGAAAATTAACAGGAAAAAAATCTCCAAACACTTGGAAAGTAAACATGTTTCTAAATAAACCACAGACAAAAGAATAAGACTCAAAGCCGAGCGTGGTGGCACATGCCTGTAATTTCAGTGCTCAGAGGCTGCGGCAGGAAGACTGCTGCGAATCAGAGGCCAGCATAGGCTACAAAGTGAGTTTAAAACCAGCCTGAACTGCATAGTGAGATCTTTCTCAAAAAGATAAATAAATAAAAAATAAATTTATTAGCAAAATACATAAAATAAAAATAAAACTACAATTTTTTTAAAAATGAGGTGCTATTTTTCCCAGATTCACCTTCAACTTCAACTTGTGATCCTTTTGCCCTCAGCCTCCCACACAGACAGGATTAGAGGCATACACCTCTGTCCTCCACAAAAAAATCAAGGTTAAAACCAAAAAAAAAACACAAACAAACAAACAAAAAAACCAAAAAAACCCTACCAGATGATGATTTGATTTCCAAGTCTGCAGAAAGGAAAAGCAGGTTATCTGACCCTGCATCACTTGTCAATTCTGTGGACACAAACTTAAGAGTATACAGTCACTCTAGAACTCTGGTTCCTTTTCCATTCACCCCTCCCAAATCTTGTAAGCACTTAAAGGAGAAAAGATACTATTTCAATTTGTTCATCTTAAATTCTGCTTTGTAAAAAAGTAAAGAAACAAGAAAATCACATACTTACTTTTCATTAATTTTTCTGATAATTCTTTGAGTGGAGAAGAGGGACTGTTTCTACTGGCTATTGTTAGTCTGGAAGAAGATTCTTGAGTCTCCATGGAAGCTGGATGAGTTCCTGCTCTAGCCATTTCAAGATGGAAAGAATGGGTACTGTCACATTCTTGGGAAAGTAGCAAGTATTTCTGACTGCTGTTAGTTCTATTATTCCGGTCGATTCCTTCTGACTGAGTCATAAGCAACTTGGCTGGACAAGAATCCTCCAATCTCTTGTCAAGGGACTCAGTTATAAAAGATGCTGTAATTTCGTGCTTTTTAGATGGGGAGACAGGCTCAGCTAGCGAGCTCTGCTTCACTGTGTTCAGACTGTGTGCTCTTATTCGGGACCAAGTTGTAGAGTGAAAACTCTCAGCCTCTAACCAAAATTTAACCAAGTGTTCCATTCTCCGAAGTTCCATGAATTGAATGAAATACGGGAGGACAACAGTGTCACGCAAGACCTGTTCAAGGGTTTTTGAAAGACTTGATTTGGTCTCTTGAGTCTGGTAGTCCAAACAAGATCTGCCTAAAAGAAGCAAAAGAATCAGAAATTTAGTCACAGTTTTAGACTAAAAGTAAGTCAGTCACCTTTAGCCACAGTGGTATCAGAGGTTTGGAACAAAGTTTATTTCCAGGCAATTAAAATTAATAAAGAACTGAAAATATTATAATTTTGGTTTCTATGCAAACAACTGCCCAAAACTTATTTAAATTACTAAAAAGTACTTTATTACTCAATCCTTGTATTTCCTTTAGAGGCAATTTAGACCATGTAATTCCTTAAAGGAAAAATCTTGTGATACTATTCCCAAAGAAAAAGGGCCACTACAAATACGAAAAAGTATTCAACCTCATTAAAAACCTAGAAGAAGCTTGGTATGGAGATGCACTCCTATAATCCCAGTGTTGGGAAGTTGAGATAGGAGAATCATCCAAGTTCAAGACTAGTCTGGATCACAGAGCCAGTTCAAGTCCACTCTGAACTGCATAGAAAGACCCTGTCTCAGAAACAAAATCAATCAATCAATCCAGAAAAGAGTAAATTAATACAAGATAACATTTTTGCCTATCAAACTAGAAGATGATTTTTCAAGAAAATAGTAAACAGGTATAGAGGCAACACTCGTGTACTGGCAATGAAAAAATAAATTGACAAAATCTTTATAGAGGAACATTCAGGCATACACAGAAAATCCTTAGCAAACTGTAATTTTCGATCTAATAACTACTTGTAGGTACTTATCCTGGAGAAAAACTGATCTATGGATATAGTTATATAAAGATCTTATTAAGTCTCAGCATTATTCATAACAGAATGAACAGTAGCTTTGGGATCTTATCTTAAAAAAAACAATAAAAGATATATTTATTTTAGCTAAATTTAGGTTATTATAACCACAAGCTATTAGAATAAACAAAAAAGTTTTGAGAAAATTTTGGCCTTCATATCAAGTCATAAACTGGGTCACTTTGATAAAATTAACTGAAGGTTTCACTGATTTTTTTCAAAGGGCTTTCCTTAATCCTTTGATATTCAAATCAACTTCTTTGAAGCATCTTATATGCCATCATCCTCAGTAACTGTCTTATTGCCAAGTGATGTCCATCTTTGACATCACTTCATGAATTTGAGGAAATCCTGGTTTTCTCAAGATTTACAATTTCTTCTAACTAAAGATTTCACTTCTTTTAATTATAAATTTACACACACTCATAAATATTTGTAGGGCTAGGAGTGTAACTCTATGGTAGAATACTTGCTCAGCTTGTGTGAGGCCCTGGGGTCTAGCCCCAGCACCACAAAAAAAAAAAGAGAGAGAGCTAAGGATCCCTTGAATCTTTAGTTTTCCACATGATAATATCTTTTCTTTTGGTACCAGGAATCAAACTCATGACTTCACACTTGCCAGGTAGGCACTATGCCTCTGAGCTAAATCCCCAGTCCCTACATGCTAACATCTTACAAGACTACAGCACAATATTATACCAAGATACTGACACCAGTAATACTTTTACTGGATTTCCTCAATTTTACTTCATATGTGTATATATGTAGTTCTATGCAATTTTATCATGTATACATATCTGTATCTACTGCCAAGATATAGCAAAGTTTCAGTACCACCAGGCAACCTCATGGTGCCTCTTTATAATCATACTCACCTTACCCCTTTCACCTCTGGAAAACACTAATTTGTTCTGCATTTCTCTACTTTTGTTATTTCAAGGATGTAAATACAAACAGAACCATGCTACACTGTAGGTACTGACTTTTGTCTCAGAATAATGCCCTTGAGATTCTTCCTTTTTATTCCTAAGGAGTATTTTAGGATATGAATGCACCAGTTCACTCACCTGCTAAAGGACATTCACTTTTTCACTAGTAAACTGACATATTCTTGTATTAAGTTTTTGTGTAAACATAAATTTTCATTTCTCCACAATAAATATCTAAAAGTGCAATTAATGAGTCATATGGTAACTTCACGTTTAGCTTTGTAAGAAGCTTCCAAGCTATTTTCTGAAGTGGCTATACCATTTTACATTCTAACCGGAAATGTGTCTAGCAAAAAAATTAGTGTTTTGTGATGAGTAAGCACTTTGTGATGAGTAAGTGCCTTGCTTGCAGTGTATTGCCATAGATAACCCAGGAAGACTGACATCCTCCCTGGCTTTGACTACACATAAATGTTAAGCAGAGAGATGCCAAAAGTAGGAAAAATTGCATTAAAATCAATTCATTCGTGGATTTTTTTATGACAATGTGACATGCAATTTTTGGGTATTTTTGTTATTGTTTCTATAGCACTGCAAATTGCACTCAGGGACTTCCCACTTAGCAACATCACACATCTTTAGTTTTTCCTTTGAAACGGGGTCTTACCAAATCAGTAAGTTGCCCAGGCTGGGCTCAAAACTGTAATCCTGCCTCAGCCTTCCAGAATGCTGGAATTATACCATCCACCCAGCTTTTTAAGTGAAGAAATCCGATTAACAAATACTCAAAAATCTTCTACATATGAGAGCTTATCATACACTATATTCAACCTACTCTTTTCACTTTTGCATGACTTTTAAATTTAATTTAATTAATTTACTTATTTATTTTGCTTTTTTGAGATAGGGTCTCACTATGTAGTTCACTATGTAGTTCTCATATTGAACTAACTATGTAGCCCAGGCTGGCCTTGAACTCTCAATGATCCTCCTGCCTCAGTCTCCAGGGTACTGGGATCACAGGCGAGCACCATCACACCCAGTTCTCTAAATGTCTTTTTAGACTTTTAAACAGCTATACTGTATTCTAGAGTGTGAGTACACCAAAGTTTGAATACTTCTCTATTAACATATACTTATATATTATTTCTCATTTTTTGCTATCACAAACAATAGTACTATAAATTGTCTTATACATACTTACATATACATCTTCATGCTTATGTATGGAGCATATCTGAGGGCTAAATCTTGGAAAGAGAATTGTTGTCCAATGGCACACACATACACAAACATACATGCACAAATATATTGTGTGTAGTACTGGGGACTGACCCCAGGGCCACCATTTACTAAGAAAGTACTTTATCACGGAGCTTTACCCCACACCTTTTTTACTCCTATGTTGAGACAGTCTTGCTAAACTCCCCAGGGTGGCCTCAAACTTGCAATCTTCCTACTTCAGCCTTCAGAGTAGCTGGAATTACAGACTTGTGCCACCACTCCTAGCTATATCTTGTATTTCAATAAATATTTTCAAATTGACTGCTTTCCAAAAAGTCTTCAATTTATATCATCATTAAATGGGACTGGCCATTTCCCTGAATATCTATGAACATCCAATTCATGAAATTTAAATATATGCTGATGTGTTTGAACTGTTTTAATTTGTATTTCTGTATTACTGAAGTGAAGCATCTTTTTCATATATTTTTAATTAGTGGTCAAATGTATTTCTTCTTTGGAAACTGCTCATTTTTCTCCTTGCCATGCTATATATTTTTTATTTATAGGAACATAATATAGTACCACCCATTTTACATAATGCTGTTCTTTTAGTTTAAGTATAGCTTTTCTAGTCCTTTCCAATAACATAGGTCAGTTTCCTATAACAGGAATTCCACATATTGTACTCATCTCCTTCTATTAGAAGTTAACAAAAAGTCACTTACCCAGGTCCCCAAAATGAGCAGCCTCCATGTGGCTTGGCTGCTTCTTAAGTGTTGCTGTCCTGCTGCTTGAAAAGGAGTCCATGTTGGCAGAAATGGCATTGATTGCAACATGACTTGGTCCTGCAGCCTCCAACAAGGCATGATTTTTAGTACTTTTTTGTGGGGAATGTACAGCAATTGAAGCTATAATTTTTCAAACAAAATGTTAAAATTAAACACAAAGTTAAGCACAATTTGGTAGTCAGAACTCTAAGAGGGTTTTAAGAAAACTTTAAAAATTAAACTTTGCAATAATTTGTTTAATCAGCACATAACAAAAACAACTAAGATAAAAGGTAATTCAAACAAACAGCAGAAAATTGCAAAGAAAATAGTATAATATTATTTTAAGCAAAAGTAGTGTACCAAAAAAATGAAACTTGAGAGAAAGAGAAATAGATCTTTCGAGAGCTTTGTCTCTTAACAGATACAAAGTACCAAAGCCAGATAGCATTTTGAAATATGGACCTTTTTCAATTCCTTAATCCTTATTTCCTTCAGGAGAAAAACTAAAACTGCACAATGCTTAGGAAGAAAAAAAAAAAAAACCCTCTGGAAAAATATTTCTCAGGATACTTACTTTTTAACTGAGTAACAAAATTTCTCCATCTAATAAAATATATTGATGATCAAAGCTCAAGCTGCCTAAAGATAAAGCACACTTAAAATTTACAAAATACAGATTGAGGATGTAGCTCAGAGGTAGTCTGCTTGCCTCACAAGGCTGAAGTAGACCCTGGGTTTTATCCCCTGCATCAGAAACAAAACCCTACAAAATGTATTTTTTTGGCCAGGCATAGTGGTGCACTCCTACAATCCCAGCACTCTGGGAGGTTAAAGAGAATCTAAAGTTTGAGCCCAACCTGGGCAATGTGGCAAGACTGTCTCAAAAAAATCAAAAAAGGGTGGGAATGTAGCTTAGTGGAAAGGCCCTGCATTCAATCCTCAATGCTGTCAATTTTTTTAATAGCCTGAAAAATATTAGCATTATCCTTTTCATTTCAGAATAAAGAATTTACTTACTACTGTGTTAATAGGAAAGAACTCAATATTATATTACTGTCAAAGCAACCCTATGTCACTACAGCCGAATTAAAATTCTACCTATCTTAATTATGTCACATAAGTATTGGCTTTTTTTTTGAGACAGGGTCTCACTGTAGTTCAGGGGGGCCTTGAACTCACAGCCATCCTCCTATCTCAGCCTCCTTTAGGGTTACAGCAGTGTGTGCCAACACACCCAATTTAATGACTTATAAAAGGATTTTTTTCCTTTCAGTATTAGGGACTGAACACAGAGCCTCACCGATGTTAGGCAAACACTCCCAGGAAGCTACAGCCCTTTTCTTATTTTTTATTTTGTGACAGTGTTTCCCTAACTATCCAGGCTAGTCTCCAACTTTTGATCCTCCTGCCTCAACTTCCCAAACAGCTGAGATTACAAAGGTGGGCCACCATGCCCAGCTGATGAAAACTTAAGAACGTCTTAGTCACTTTTCTGGTCACTGGGACAGAATACCCAACATCTACAACTTAAAGGTGGAGAGGTTTATTTGGCTCATGTTTCAGTTCACAGTTGGCAGGCTCTACAGCAGAGAGGCACAGCACAAGCTGGTGGAGGGAACCTGTTCACCTCACAGCATCCAGGAAGCAGAGATGCACTCTTCTAGGTCACATCCTCACCTCTTCCAAGCAGGCCCTGCATTCTCCTCACATCACATTTAGCTATACTGTTCCCATAATCCAAGTACCTTTCCAAGCCCCACCTTTGAGCACATGAGGCTTTGGGCAGACCTCCAGACAAACTGCAACGAAGACATTTCAGCTTAGTGCAATGCCATAACAAGCGGGATAGAAATTATACAACTCACTTACATTCCATGCTTCAAGATAAATAAGATAACTAAAGTTATCTCTCTTAGCACCCCTTCTAAGTGCTCTCAGCAAACGGTACCAAATGCAGAATCTGAGTAATACTAGAAGTAATTTTATGAAGGCTACTAGTACTGGTAACTCAATCTGTGGCTCTTAAGGGATGAGTTTATAGGCTAACGCATTTAAGAACATGAATATCCATATGTGTTTATGAGGTATTTAAACTTGCCAGCCACTCAATAAAAATGTTGAGAGTTAGGGCATAGAGAATAAATGCCTTCAAACTGTTTGTTCTTTTTTAGAAGAAAGCTTTGTTTTTATCTTCATGTTTAAGGGAACAAAATCACTTTAACAAGTTTATTTTTAAAAAGCTAGTTTTCTAATACAGACAAAAACAACAAATAAAATTCTATGGGAATTGTTTCTTAATTCAGTGTCTATAATAATGCCAAGCACAGTAGCACACACCTATAATCCCAGCACTCAGGAGGCTCAGGCAGGAGGATCATCATGAACTTGAGGCCAGCCTGGGCTACACAGTAAGTTTAAGGACAGTCTGAACTACATGGCAAGACTCTGTCTCAAAAAAAAAATAAATAAAGTCTACGATAATGTAAAATTCTAATACCTCATTTGTACAAAGCTTCCCTCACCCCTTCGCTTCTTTGTTAGAACCAGCATCTCACATTTCCCTGCTCCTTCCTGCAAGCCTACCTTACTTGGTCTCCCTAATTTCCTCCTCTATCTGTTTTTCTCCTTCTTCTACTACACCCTTATTAAACGCCTACTGATCATGGTCTCCTTCCTTGACTCCTCTTCTTCCTAAGGCTGTTGACTCTTTCTGATAGCACATTCAGGCCAGGCGTGGGGGCACAGCCCTGTAATCCCAGCACTTGGAAGGCTGAGGCAAGAGGACTGCTTGCAGTTAAGAGCCCAGCCTGGGCTACATGATGAGTTCAAGGCCAGCCTGAACTGCATAAAGAGACCTTGTCTCAAAAAAACGAAACAAAACAAAACTTAAAAACTTCAAAAAACATTCATTCTGAAACTTTCACTTATTGTTAAAACAATAGTTCCTGTTTTTAAACTATGAGCTCTTTTTCTCACTCCCTACCTCCCCAATAAACAACACAGGCCATGATTTGCTTGCAAAATAGGTAAAACTACAGTAACTGTTGATTAAAGGGGACAGTCTTACTCATGCCTCAGTGCGGACACTCTTAGCAGCATTTCCTATGCCACACCAATGTGGAACAGATGGAAAACACCTGACCTGCATCTCAGACGTGTCCTCTGACCTGGGACCCAGCATTGAGTCTCTAATTATTTATTACTTAGGCATTCCCACTTTGACTCTGCCGTCTTGAGCCCAACTTATTCAAATATCACAAATATTTTTACACCTTCTAATTTTCCTTTCTACTTTCCCTTTGTCCACTCCACCAGCCTCCAAATTTTAACCTCGTGGTCCCATTCTTATCTGTTACTTGCCAAAATCTGTTGTCTTTTTCTTCAAAATGTTTAGTTTCAACATTACACCCTTACTACAGGTCCTTCTGTACTATAAAAGAACTTCCAAGGCCTCCATCCCACATAACTCTTCCAGATTAACTTTTCATAAATACCATACATACACCACTGATGGTGTAGAGAAGAAATTGAAAATGCATGTGCAGCAATCCCAATGGTGAAGGTTACCCAAGCAGCAGTTTCAAAATGTTTAGTTTTGAAATGAATATCTGGAAGATAATGGCCATCACTTTGAGCACCTCTTGTAATTGTAGAGGCCAAAGGTAACTTGTACTAATCGCATGATTAACTTGTATTAATCTCAATAAATTTACTATTAAAATATTTATTACAAGTTTTTCTTTTCCTAAAGTCTGTGTATGTATATATTCTTTTGGTAGACTCTTTATACTCAAAGAAATAAAAGGCTATGGTGGTAAGGAGAAGAGAATCTTCTCTTTCATTCAAATTCATCTTGGTCGGGTGTGGTGGCACACGCCTGTAATCCCAGCACTTGGAAGGCTGAGACAGGAAGATCGCTGTGAGTTTGAGGTCAGCCTGGGCTACAAAGTGAGTTCAAGGCCTGCCTGAAATGCATAGCAAGACCCTGTCTCAAAAAGACAAAATAAACAAACGAACAAAAAAATTCATCTTTTAATGGTTTATATCAAGATGTCTTCCCAAAGTCTCATATGCTCATAGGGGGCGATTTGGGGAGGTGACTGGATCATGGGGGATGGGGGATGGATGAGTTTACAGCTAAATGTGATGTTGGGAGACGGTGGGTCTTTGAGGGCATGGCCTGGAAGCGTATCTCTCCCTCCCGCTTCCTTCATCTTTCTCTGCTTCCCACTGCCATGCTATGAGCTGTTTGTCTTCTGGCATACCCCTCTGCCATGCTGCCCTGCCTTACAGCCAGCTGACCATGGACTGAAACATCTACAAACTGTGAGCCTCCTCTAGCTTGTGGGTCGCAGGCACTGTGTCTCAGCGATGAGAAAGTAACTAACACACATTTTATTCTTCAACTTTTATACAGGGTAAGTTTCAGTCCCATGAAGTCTTCCCTCATTCGAACTCCTCACAATACTTCACTTCACTTGACTAATTCACCACTGGGTGTTTACTATGTTAGAACTAACAACAGAGAACCTTCTATACAGCAAGCATTCTTTTCTTTTCTTTTCTTTTCTTTTCTTTTTTTTGAGACAGGGTCTCACTATGCAGTTCAGGCAGGCCTTGAACTCACTTTGTAGCCCAGGCTGGCCTCAAACTCGCAGCGATCCTCCTGTCTCAGCCTCCCAAGTGCTGGGATTGATTACAGGCGTGATTACAGGCACCACCACAGCCGGCTACTATACTAGGCATTATACTGGTTTCTCTATATGCTTTTTTTGAGACATTGTGCCATTTCTCTCTCACAATAATCCTTCAAGACTCATATTCTTTTTTTTTTTTTTTTTGTCTTTTTATTAGAAGTGAAAACACAAATGCAAAGAAGTTAAATAAGGGGTTTAGGGTCTACCTCAGTGTTACAGCTCTTGCCTAGCATGTGTGAAGCCCTGGATTGGATCCCAGCCCTCCCGTAAAGTAAATATTTTGCCTTGTGAGCAATAAAGAACCAGTCCAACAGGCAGGATTTCAATCTAGGGCTGCAGGAGTCTCTTACCTTTAGTTGAAAACTCAGACTCTAAAATTACTATATGTGTAACATATGTAAATGTATGACCCATTCAACATAGTTAAACATATAATTTCCCAGCTTGGTTCTGTTAGGCAAGGGAGAATACAGCCACCAATCTTAAATCTCTCTTCTTCTCACATATTTTATCAAAAACAAAGCTCTATTCATTTTCCCTCCTAAGGCCGGGGATATAGCTCAGCAGCACAAGTGCCTGCCTGGCAAGCATGAGGTCCACGTTCAATTTTCTGTACAAAACAAAACAAAACATTTTCCCTCCTAATATTTGTCCAATCTGCTCAGACTTCTTTATTCCTATCATTATCAACCCACCCAAAATCATCTGTGGAATTAATTAATCTTCTCTACTATCAGTTTGTAAGTTCAAAAAAGGTAGAATCCAACTTTTGTTCACTGTTACAACTAGTTTTTGTCCAATACCTAGAAGAGGTATTCTAAAAGTAATAGCTATTATTTTTTACTTGATTTCCTACTATTCTGTGACTAACTTTGTCTTGGTAATCAATCTGCAAAACTCTTAGGAGCTGTTTCCTGTACTGCCTCTATATTTTCCTAAAGTTAAGTCAGTAATTGCTAGACAGAGATTAATGTACTGTTATCGAGACAGTATACCTGGATTTTTTTAGCATAGATTTTAAATTTAGAGATTAAGAAATTTGCTAGGCCAATTCCTTCATTCCACAAATGAAGAATATGAAGATAATAACTTGAGTCCCCAAGGTTACACTGTCAATAGCAAATTTTAGAGAAGATAGTTATTCTGTCTGAGACATCAAAGCTCCTTTTACTACAACAAGATCAAGTCTTCACAAGCTTCTGCTTGCTATGGGCTTTCAGCCTTATCAAAGCCAGTCAAACCTGAACTAATATGAAATGTAGTTGGTTTTACAGTATCAGAAGCAGACAACAAGGTTTCAAGGTAATTATTTTTTCCCTAATCTTGTAAATTTTGTAAAAAGTTATAATTAGTCTCTGACAAATTGAACATATAAATAATGCTGGCCACATAACAAACACTGGAAAGAAAAATCTAAATAGCAACCCATAGATTTTACTTAAAGTTATACTTACAAAATTTATAAGTACTTCCATCTACTTTTCCCATTCCAATCTCCATACAATGGACATAGTGAGGCAAAAACACAGCAGAGCCAGATGTGTGGTACATACCTGTGATCCCCACACTCAGGAGGCTGAGGCAAGAGGGTTACTAGCTTGGGCTACATAGTAAGTTTAAGAGCAGCCTGAATTAAAGAGGCCCTGTCTCTAAGTAAATAAATAAATGAATGAATGAATGAATAAAAACCCACAGCAGAGATTACAATGTAAATATAGCACACTGTAACCTATTAATAAGGATAATACATTGATGCCAAAAAGTACTACAAACACATTTTTTTGTCTTTTTTGAGACAGAGTCTCACTATGCAGTTTTTTTTTGTTTTGTTTTGGGTTTTTTGTTTGTTTTTTTTGGCTTTTTTTCCGGTACCAGGAATCGAACTCACAACCTTGCACTTGCCAGGCAGGCAATGTGCCACTGAGCTAAATCCCCAGCCCCTCGCTATGCAGTTCAGGCTGGTGTTGAGTTCACTTTGTAGCCCAGGCTAGTCTCAAACTCACAACTATCTTCCAGCCTCAGTCTCTTGAATGCTGGGATTATAGGCGTGCGCCACCACACCTGGCTCTATGAACATATTTTAAATTAAGGCCATTTATCCAAGGTAAAAAGGGTCAGGGATATAGCTCAGTGGCATAAGTGCTTGCTCGTCGAGCGCAAGGTCCTGTATTCCATTCCCAGTACCAAAAAAAAGAAAAAAAGAAAGTAATAAATGAAAACTATAATCATCCACATTTCTGAATAAACAGAAAACCAAGCCTTGTATACAGGAATGCTTTCTCTCAGTTGTCAGACTGCCCAGCTGAGTAGCCTTCATCTTTGCTTTATTGAATAAAGTCAATTAATCACTTTCAGAGATCAAATACATAATTAATGATGAGGTACTGGTTCACTGTAATCACCAAATCAGCCAAATGGTGTTTAGTAAAAGCCTATTATGTGTTAGCTGTTAAAGAATATACACATTAAAGACAGAAATAAATCACAATCAATCATAAATAGTTATAAAACAAAGCAGAAGATAACAGGATTAAAGAGTTTATGCTAAGCACTTTGCTAAGTGCCAAAATGCTAAGCAGTTTTTTGTTTGTTTGTTTTGAGACAGGGTCTCCCTTTGCAGTCCAAGCTGGCTTCGAACTCTGGTGATCCTCCTGCCTCAGCCTCTTGAGTGCTGGGATTACAGGTCTACATGCCCAGCTCATCACTTCTGAACACAATGAAATGTTAGCTAAACTCACCTTTACTGGACTTGACATCAGAAATCTTCTCTTGTTCTTTACCTTTCACTATAAAACAAAAAGGCATCATGACTAACTTTTGCAGCCAAAAAGAGCCTTCCTACATATTGTAATAATCAGAGGTTTATTCTGTTAGATAAGTACGCGAAGTTCCAGAATAACGGACTGTCTTAGAGGGGGGAAAAGAAAAGCACCCATCAAAGAAGGTTTCCCTAACAAAGTAACCTCTGAGCAGTAGTCCAAAAAAAAAAAAAAGTTGCAAGAGTACAAGGAGAAACAATACGGTCAAAACACCACTGTTTAAGTTCTGCTTGCCCCTTATTAGCCATGCAATCCTAGAAGTTACTTTATTTCACTGGGCTTAAATTTCTTTGATTGATAAAATTAGGTCGACAGTAAAACCTTATATGATGGCTTATGAAACAATATATACTGGCATCTGGCGACTAACTAGTGCAGTAAATTTAGGATAAATGTTAACTAATATTACCACAAACCATTCACTACACTTGGCTACTATAAGCATCATGAAAAAAAAAAAAGATTTTTTAGTGGTATATCTTACTTCTTTTGTATTTCCCTCGCAGCAATCAAATATAAACATTCCAAATTACAAACATTCTAAAATTCTAATTTAACTCAAGGTCTAATAAATTGTCTCAAAAATGATCATATCTTTCCTCTACTACACAAAATAGTGAAAATTATACTACAGACAAGTTAACAACATAACATCCAGGAAAGGAAGGTACATGGTAGCTTAAGCCAAGTGTAAACTCCATTATAGGATCTGACAGAAGACTACTTTTAAACCTCCTTACTTTTCCTGCTTTTCTTCCAACAGTAAACTCTCTTATCAAAAGCTTATCGAAATAAACCCTCAAACATGTGCAGCTCTTTACTTGTGCTCTCAAACATTAAAAGTTGAAGTGAAGTCTATCTACCAACCATTTGAGTGCCTAGCATGTGCCAGAGAGACCCAAGAAAAAATAGCAATCCTTGCCTTTAACAAGTCCATATTTAGCCAGTGACATGTGCCTTTAATCATAGCAACTCTGGAAGGCTAAGGTAGGAGAATTGCAAGTTTGAGCTCAATCTAGGGAATTTAGTGACTTAGTAAGACCCTGTCTCAAAAAATAAAAAGGGGTGGAGATGCAGCTCAGTGCAAAGGCCCTGGGTTCATTCCCCAATACTGAAAAAGAAAAAAAGAGAAAAAGAAGAGAACAGAATAGGACAGAACAGGACCTCTACATTAAGGGTATGGAGAAAATAAGTAAGATCATCTCATGAAAAAATAAGCAAGATCATCTCAGGTACTGATCACGGTTGTCAGGAAGATTAAAATAAGAAAATGTGGTACAGTGACTATTACCTGCATCCCTCTCAGCAGCATTTGCCAAGCAACTGCATCTCTCACTTGAAACATTAACCTGTCTTGTCTTCCCTGAACTCCACTCTTCTGGTTTTCTAGCTGCTCCTTCTCAGTTTACCCAATTGCTGACCTCTCTCTTCCTTCATCCACTGGGAGTTTTTCTGGAAAAGAATAGTTCTCTTTCCAGTACCTATACATGTATATTTCCTGAGCAATCTTCTCTAATCTTTTTTTGTTGTTTTGCTTTGTTTTTTGAGACAAGGTTTCACTGTGTAGTTCACTGTGGCCTTGAACTCACTATGTAGCCCAGGCTGACCTTGAACTCAAGGCAATCTTACTGCTTCAGTGGGGATCACAGGTGTACACCACCACACCTGGGTTCCCTAATCTTTTTTAAAATGTATTTTAAATTTTCAATGACACAGGAGTTAGACTTATTTGTGAGCTACAGAGTGACATTTCAGTACATATATATCATATGTAATTATCAGTCAAAGTTCCCCAATTTTAAGGCTTTCAGTAACATAGAAAAGCTATAAACTCCTAAATTTACATCCCCATCTACATCTTTTTTTAATCTCAGATTCACGTAGCTAGCCATCTACCTGCCTGAGAACGTATCACCTTTTTTCAAACCTACTTCTACCTCTTCTTCACTGTCTCTCATTAACTGACACCATCAACCACCAGATACTCAGGCCAAAAGTCTGGCATTCATCCTTAACACTGTCTCTCCCTTACAGGCCAAACAAAGAAAAATAACTGTTTCTATCACCAAAATATAACTTCACAAAAAACATTTACCGCAGCTCCACTTTTTCCACCCTCAAAACATTCTCCTATCAATTAGATCTGCTATGTTAACACTTCAAACAGAATTGCACATACCTAACCTATCAATACTAGAATTTCCTCTTTTTTTCCCTTAATACATGTAGCTTATTGATCCTATTGCACTTCCTCTTAGCCCAAATATAAGCTGTAATCTAAATGTTTTCCTGCCATGAGTGTTTTTAGACTACTACTGTAATAAATGTGAAAAAAATGGCATTGTTCTGTATATCTTTAAAATTACACAAATAAGGGGTTGGAGGTGTGCAGCTCCATGATATAACACTTGCCTCACATGCCTGAGACCCTGTGATCAAGCCCCAATGAAAAAAAAAGCTACAAATGCATATTTGACTTACCTTAGATGCAGTTCTGGGTCATTTATGTAGCTTTAGTCATTTTTATCTATTTAATCCCTTTATAAATATACATTTACGTACTTCCCTATCAATAAACATTTATTTCCTAATTTTCACTAACACTGATGTGCTGTACATTCTAGTACATTCTTCCTATGATATATGCAAGAATTTCTCTAGGACAAATCCTTAGTAATGAAATCACCAGGTAACAAGGTACATCTTTAATGAGAACAGTTGCACCAATTCATATAGTAATCATGCTTCAAATTCTCATCCTTGATATTTTTAATTTTTGCCAACTTAATAGCTTTGAAGTGTTATTTGATATTTTAAATTAATTGTTTCCTTTGAAGTTAAGCATCTTTTCACATTTATTCACCATTTAGGTTTCCTCTTTCATGATCTAGCCCTTCAGATTCTTTTACTTAATACTTGTAGAAACTCCACACATATTCTGGATACTCATCCTTTGTTGTATTACAAATATCCTAAGCATATTTTATTGTATAGAAGTTTTAATTTTAACATAATTGAATGTACATAATATAGGTTTTCCTGTGAGCTTGTGTGTGTGTGTGTGTGTGTGTGTGTGTGTGTGTGTATATACACATAGATACTTTCCTACCCCAAGATCAGATTTTTTTTTCCCCCTCCGTATGTTCTATGATTTCAAATTTTGCTTTTTCACATTTTGGGCTCTTGTCTACCTTGGTTTTATATTTGTATATCAGAGACTGGCATAATACATCCCATGGGCCAAATTTAGCTTATCAACAGTTTTTTTTACAAATGAACTCTTACTGTAACATTCATGCTCATTGGTTTATGTACTGTCTATGGCTATAAGGACAGAGTATAACAGATACTTTAAGGCCTGCAAAGCATGGAATACTGTATTTACTTTCTGACCCTCTACAGAAAAAAATTTGCTGACCCTAAATATAAATATATCAGGCAGTAGAAAAAAAAAAAAACTTTTTTTGCCAGATGGATAACCAGCATCATTTACTGCTTAATCCATTCTTTTCCAACTGACTAGGAACTCTTCTTTTTCATTCATACACCAAGTTCCCATACATACCTGGATTTGTTTCTGTGCATTTGTTCTGCAAATACACCAAAATAAAAAAATGGAAAAATGACAATCAAATGTAAGGCCACAGCAAAATGTGCTTCCTCAATCTTCAAAACACCAGCTCTCTCTTAACATTTAAGCTAAGACTTAAACGATACCTCCTCATAGGACTTCCTTAGTCACTCAATCTATAGAGAAATGGCTACCTGGACCAGAAGAGAGAAAGAGAAATTCAAAGGATGTACTAAAGCTTTTTTGACTTTTTGAGACAGGGTCTCTCTATGCAGTTCAGGCTGGCCTTGAACTCACTTTGTAGCCCAGGCTTGCCTGAAACTCGCAGCAATCCTCCTGCCTCAGCTTCCCAAGTGCCAGCAGTACTAAAGTTTTAGCCTGAGTAATTAAAAGCCAAAACCTTGATGAAGAGGTTTAGAAGGACTAAATCTGGAGTTGAATTTTAGATATTAAAAGTAAATTTATCAGACAGAGTTTAAAAATGGACCAATAGATATACCAGTTTGGATTTAGGAGAGCCAAGTTGGAAATACAATTTTTGGAGTCATACACACGTAAGTGGTATTTAAAGTCTGGCTAGGAGCCCTAATAAGACTGTCTCCAGCTTCTGCTCTTGCCACATCTAGTCTTCATAAAGCTGCTAGAATGATATTTTTAAAACATAAGGTCGGATCATTCTTTTTTAAAGCCTTTAAAATAATATTCTTTCTACATTTGAAGTAAACCTAACCACAGCCTATAAAGTCCTCAATCATCCGATCCTTGCTATCTTCCCAGGCCAGACAGTACAGCCTTCCTCCCTTCCTCAAAGTGCATTATGCTCCTCCTTCCTGCGCCCAAAGTGTTGGTCCTAACTCTCTCTAAATTACCTCCTGCTTAACACTAGCTTCGTTTCAATACAATTTGCTGAGTGCAATCTCTAACATCCAACCAAAATGTTTCTCAAATTATTCTTTCATTACACTTTGTTCAATTTCTAAGTTCATCCCCCACCACACACACACAATTTGTTTGCTTATTTGTCTGCCTGTGGCAGCCAACAATAAGCTCCACAGGTGCAGGCTTTGTCTTGACTGCTCAATCAAGCAGGCCTAGCACAGTGCCTGGGAGATTAGAGATGCTCAAAAGTATGTGCTGAATAACTAGGGAACAGTATGTTTTGCAAAAAAGAATTAGCCTCTTTTTTTTTTGGTCTTTTTGAGACAGGGTCTCACTGTGCAGTTCAGGCTGGCCTTGAGCTCACTTTCTAGCCCAGGCTGGCCTTGAAGTCTCAGTGCACCTCCTGCCTTAGCCTCCTGAGTACTGGGATTACAGACGTGCGCCACTACGCCCAGCTAGAAGCCTCATTATTAAAACGCTTTTTTTTTCCTTAAAAAAAAAAAAACCCAAGTACTTCGACACTGTCAAACTATATACAGTTAACTATAACCCTCTCTAGTTATTAACTATACTAAAAGTAATTATTAACAAGGCTTCCTACCATTTAACCAGTTTCATTCATTCATCATCTAACATCAGTTACTAAGACCCTGCCTTTACTGAAGAGGAATTCCTTAGCCAGTGTTAAATAGAGCTTTTAAGCATTCACTTGATTTTCAGCTGAGAAGACAGAAAAAGGTTAACTAGCCTGTCCAAGGTTACACAGTAACAGAGCTGTCATGTGAACCCATGCCTCTGATTTAGTGTTTTTTTCCAAAACCTGTTCCTGTCTAGCACACTTTCTCCGAAGCACAAGAATTGATAGGATAACAATTACCAGCCAAAGAGACTCACTTGCTCACTTTGGTTATGTATTTAAGGATATGCAACAACCTTCCCTGGAATCAAAACCATGCTGCCTCCACTTAAAAATGATCAGCTCTCTTACTACTGAAATACACACTGAAATACACATAAATCGTAGGCCGGGCATGGTGCTAGCCTGTAATCCCAGCACTCGGGAGGCTGAGGCAAGAAGATCGTTCGAGGACAGCCTGGGCTACAAAGTGAGCTCAAGACCAGCCTGAACTCCTTAGCGAGACCGTCTCAAAAAGGCAAAACAAAACAAAAAAACCACGTAACTCGTTTATAAAATTAAGGTTCCAGTAGTTAGGTTATTTACATACCATCAAAAGTAGTCTTCAACAGGAAACTTAGTAGTAAGTAATTTTATTTTAGGAACAACAGTACACTTTCTCCTTCCCCACCAAAAAAAGAGGAAACTGGAAAACAGTACAGTACTAGTTGAAGAAAACAATGTTTTCGTGTGCTGCTTTCAGATATTAAACCCTCAATATTCAGAAAAGTCACAGACTCCCATAAAGTACAAGTGATTTCCTTGATCCTGATCCACAGCACGTTTAAAAAAAAAAAAAAGAAGCCTGCAAAGCAGCTCCTAAGCAAACAAGCATTAACTTCTACGTGTCTCAGCCCACTTCTGCAGCAGCGCAACAATTCCCTCCCGCCCTCCCGCGCGGAGGCCGGCTCCCTCCGGCAGAGTCCCGGACACAGTGAGGCACGGGGGCGTCTGCTCGGAGGCAGGATCACGAGGGCCCGCCGTCGCCCTGGAGGGTGCCCTCACAGGCCCCCGACCCCCGACCCCGCCGCCCCGAGCCCGGCCTGGCCCCGCCGGCGCCCCTCGGCTACCTTTCCGCCGGAAGAAGGACATGGCAGGGCCCGGGTCCGGGCGGAGGGCGCGGGGGGACTGTCGCGGGGAGGGCCCGGCTCCCCTCATTCAGCAATTGGCTGGGACTTCCGGGTCCTCGGGAGTCGCCGCACTAGCCCAAAACGAGACCTTTCTTCCGGGTGTCAGCCCCGCCGCCTCCTCGGGACTCCAAAGCAGCTCCCGCCGCCATATTATCAACAAGCCGCCCGCCCGGAGTTCCGGTCCTTCCCCGCGCTAGGCTTCACGGGAGGCCGGCCGCCGGCCCCGCCCCCTCCCGTAGGTGCAGGGGCGTGCCCCGCGCCGCCCACGTGACCCTGTGCGCGCGCCCCTCGCGACCGGGTCAGGCACGTCTCAGTCCCCTGGAGCGAGCCTCCTGCGGTGCCGTGCTGTCGACCCACCCTGCGACACCGCGCCCCCCCGGAGGTGGAGCCCCCGCGGGGGCTGGATGGCGAAGGGGCTCAGTTGCGGCGCCCCTCCGGTGGCTCAGTGCAGTGTGAGCCTAGAAAGCATAGACCAGCCAACCTTGCCGGGCCTCGGTTGCGCAGTTTCGCTAAAAAGCGCCGGCCGGCTCCTGCAGCTTCACCTCGGATCCGCAGCCGCTGCTCTCCCAAGGGAGCAGCCCGCTCTGGCGCTGAGTGCGAGGTGAACCAGGCTCCTAATGGGGAATAGCAGGCGGAAGCTCCGTCCTTCGTGACCTCGGGAGCGAAAGGGGAGAAATGGGCTTCTTTTCCAAACGCGATCCCGCGAACGCTTAGTTTTGAAACGGGCAGCAACATAAAAGCATCGCTAGTGAATCGTCTTTCAGGTCTTGTTCAAATGCCGTTTTCCTGTGAATCTTCTGACCCTGCCACTAATCTCAAAGCAAAATGAATCAAGCCTCCCCGTCCTGGGCCCATCACCACCCAGTAAGAGTGCTCAGCCACTGGGTGGATGATAATTATAAACGTAGTTCTGGCCAGAGAAGGACCCAGAAAGGCAGTTAATTCAATAAATGTTCTCTGGGTTTTTTAGATCAATGAAGTCTTATCATGGAACAGACCAGGAAACATCTCTAGAAGAAACAACTTGATTAGTCAATGTGTCATTGTTAAGCCTATGACTAAAAGCTAGGGTCTTTTCACTATTACCAGGATAGGTTAATATACTTGCCTGTTTTGTTTGGGGACATGTCTGCAAGTGAATGAAAGATCCTCAAAGCTAACAGGCATTGAAAAGTTGCTACAGGCAGGTACTATGCTACACCCTCCAGATGAGTCGTCGTGGGACTAGGTGTTGGCGTGGTCACTACTGGGGTGTGTCTGAAGGAGTTCCTGAAGCTGAAATAAGGAACCAAATCCACCCTTTTATAGAATAAGTTTGCAAGTTCGCTGACTCCCATGAAAAAAAAAATTTTCAGGATTTGTAAAAAGCACAGGAAGGGCTTTATTAAACAAGTTAAAAAGCAAATAAGAGAGGCGCTTATTTTTTGGAAAAAGGAACATTAATGCTTCTGATGAGGGATAAAAACTCCAGGGTAAGGTGATCCACCTACCCCACTCCCATTCTACAGGGATGGGCCCGGTTTCTTTTGTTTTGTTTCTTTTCCTAACAGGTAATTTAAACATTCTCTGGGTTCTTTCAACCTGTTCCTTTATCTTAGGATCAGATTTCTGCTCCTCACTTTCTCAAGCCAATTTATGGACTTTCAGTATTCTGAGGAGTTTGTGGGGTGACAGGTCTGGAAGGAAAGGAGCCTGAATTTAACTAAGGGAGTGCTCTGTGGATCTCCTTGGGTAACTTTGACTAAGGCCTAAAAGTTGCAGTCTTCTTAAAAGTACAATTTTTAGTTACGATTTCCTGGTCTCTCTACCTAGCTTTTACTTCTCCTACCTCAATATGGAAGAAACTACGTGCACAAAAATAGTCATTGCCCAAGATCACAAGATAAGTAGAAGTGAAGCCTGGTTTTCAAAGTCAATCTTCCCTGGAGAAGAAGTGTCCAGTATGCTGGGCAGGAAAGACTAGCTGAGCTCTGGTGTCTGTCCTCAGTGGAGACTACAGGGCAGACCCTGAGTGCTGCCCGCCTGGAGTTGAAGGTGCCCCTGGAAACCAGTCTGCACTCTTGGGGGGTGGGGGGACCACATAGTGGTGTTTATGGCCAGTAAAACCACTGATCAAAAAGGAGATTGGCTGAAGTTAGAGACCAGCAGGCCTGGTGTTCGGTCTGAGTGGGATTTCTCTACCTGATGAGTCTAGGGGATAAGTGATTATTTAGGAAAGAGTCAAATCCGGGGGCCACACTGTTAGCAAGAACGTGCAGTGCCCTCCTTTCATTCCCTTCGGAGTCCAGTCCTTAATGGCGTTTGTTTTGTATTTGCTGACTGGTTAATTAGTTTGGGATGGGTGAGGCGCAGAGGAAGAGGCAGTTAGAGACACACCTTGAATATCTCCAAAAGGAGAGCAGTGCCAGTGGCATTGAGGGGAGAGGTTGCACCTAAGCATAGAATCAATATATAAGCAGTGTCTTACCCACATTCTACTACAGCTGCTGCCCTTGAGGTCGTTCTACCACAAATTCTGGAGTTGCTCTTTATTTTTATTTTATTTCATTTTTTGGTGCTTGGGATCAAACCTCAGGCCTCATACATGGTAAGTAGGCTCTGTACCACAGAACTGTGTCTCTGGCCCAGGAGTTGCCAGACAGGTGGGAATGCTGCAGTCTGCTAACAAGAGCTCTCATTATTTACTAAGTCCTTATGGTGGACCCTCAGTGTACTGAGCATTTTACAGTCAGAATCTCAATCTTTCACTCCTGCCCCAGCCTGTGGGTGCCATCATCGCCCACAGCTTACAGAGCATGGCCTTAGGCTCGGTGTAACTGACCAGAATTACAAGGCTTGTAAGAGAGACAGTATTTCAATTGCTGTTCTACTCCAGAGCCATATGCTTATAGTATTTCCTCCTGTCTTTCTGTTATGGTTTATGTCTGTGTGTCCCCCCCAAAGCCTGATGCGGTCATGGGGCAGGCTTTTAGAGTTTGATTAAGGGTGTGAGAGCTGCACCCACCCTGGGGTGGATAGTTTGCATATGTAAGGGAGAGGAAGAGAGTGATTGAGGCCATTCCTCCCCCATTCCGCCCTGGTGTACGCTGGTTGCTTTACCTGTGTTCTGCCACCCTGAGCTGTAGCTCTCTGCCATGTGCCACTCTGCCTTGTAATCTGCCAAGTCTGGACTGAAACCTCCACAAACTGTAAGCAAAATAAACCTTTCCTTCCTTCATTTTGGGCGTCAGGTATTTTGTCCCAGCAACAAGAAAAAAGTAACCAAGACACTTTCCCTCCACTTCCACCTACTCACCTATGCCATATATCCAGTGTTCCAGAATTGGGCATCTATTGGGCAGGGATAAGAGGATGACTGACATTTAGCAGCTCAGATGTTTAGGTGCCTTTTGAGTCACCCCATTGTTATGGGGAGGTGGTGGAAACTTTTAAGAGGTGGGGGGTCTTGTGAGAGAAAGTTAGGTCACTGAGGGCATGTCCTTAAAGGGGCTTTTGGGACCCCAGACCCTGCCTCTCTTTTGGCTTCCCTGCAGTCATGTGTTGAGCAGGCTATTTATTACCATTGAAAGCTCTAAAGAGTTGTCATCACTGTCCTAAGGCCCTCTAGCTAGAGGCAGAGAAGAAAGACAAAGACCTTTGGCCCATCTTGGAAGATCCTAACTCCAAACTAGGATATGCATGTGCCAGACCTGCTGGCATGACCTACAATAACCTTTCTTCACTGAAGCATATTAAAGTTTCATGCATATGGACTGCATCACCAATTATAAGAGAGTGAGTTATGGGAAAGATGTGCACAGTAGGCACAGCTGACATGATTCAGTACCCTGTCAATTATGTTATAGGGGACTGGGGTTATAGCTCAGTGGCACAGCACCTGCCAGGCAAGTGAGAGGCTGTGAGTTCGATTCCCAGTACCAAAAAAAAAAAATATGTTATCAATCATACTCTGAAAGACCCAGTGGGAGGCATCCTAGACCTGGAGTAACATTTCAAATTTTTAAACCCAATGCATTCAGTGCTCATGCCATTTTCCCCTCTGCCAGCACAAGCCCGTGCCTAATTAAAGTTTATTAAACTCTGAGCATACCATGGCCTAATTAAACTTTATTAAACTTCACTGCTTTTTCCTTATCCTTGTGTGCTATGTCCCATTCTTTGCCGGGCACAAGAACCTGGAAACCTGTTGGAGACTCCATCGCCCTGGCAACATCCCCTTTGTAGAAATCTATTATCTCAGAAAACAGAAAGTTAACATAACCATTAAAGTGTTTTTGTACTTAGGGAAGCTTTATATTAAGCATATTATCATTCAATCTTTTGAAATTTGATTACCCACATACACATAAAATTAAACATAACACAGACTTATAAAAATAAGCAGGACTATCCCAGTAGCCTGACTACCTGATTGTGACAAGTTAACACTCTGCACTTATGGCTTGCATCTAGATGTCTCCCCAAAACCTCATGTGCTCACAGGTGGGGCTTTTTAAAGGTGGCTGGATCTAGGGTGTGATACTGGATTATTCCATTAATGTGCTTATCATACTTCTGGATGTGGATAATGGGAAGGGCCACCCTAGGTGTGGGTGGCACCACTCAAAAGGCTTATAGTCTGGATGGGATAAAAGAGAAAGGGAGGTCTGCTGCTTGCTGCATCCTTCCTGCCCTACTATGGACTGTTTCTCTTCTGCCATGCCCTCCTGTCAAGTCATGCCCTCCTGTTGCTACCGTGGAGCCACCTGACTAGCGACTGAAACCTCTACAAACTTTGAGACAAAATTAACCTTTCCTTCTTTAACTTTGAGCATCAGATATTTTGTCTCCGCAATAGGAAAACTATCTAAGACACCCTGCCCTGCATTTCCAATTTAATCTGTTAGAGCTATGTAATTTACATGTGAAATTCACTTTTACCAGAGGGAATCCCTTTATGTTTGTAATTTTATGGGAATCCTCAAGGCTTTTTAATAGTGACTATACCCCATTGCTACAAATCAGTGAGGTGAAATTGGTAAGCTTATTAACTCGAAGCCAGTGAATAAAACTGATCTCCTATAACAGACACTTCTTACAAATTAATGAATAAGATTTTATGACTAATATTCTGACAAGAATATATTCTAGTTTTCTATAGCAGATATTCATAACCTCAAGGAAACATTTTTTAGTGTTTTTTTTGTTTGTTTGTTTGTTTGTTTTTGTCCTTTTGAGACAGGGTCTGACTCTGAAGCTCAGGCTGGCCTTGAGCTCACTTTATAGCCCAGGCTGGTCTCGAACTCACAGCAATCCTCCTGCCTCAGCCTCCCGAGTGCTGGGATTACAGGCATGTGCCACCATGCCCAGTATAGTTGGGTTTTTGTTTTTTTAATGCAGGCTCTCTGTAGTTAGCCAAGGCTGACCTAAGACACAAGAACCCCCCTTTTCAGCCTCCCAAGTGCTAGCATTACAGGTATGTGCCACCATGCCTCATACTTCAGTGTTTTACATTATCAAAATCATTTGCCTCAATATGGTTTGTGAATTTAACCTCTAAAAGACCTGTGGCTTCTGATTTTAGGTTTGTTTTTGGATTGTTTGGTTTTATTGTTGTTGTTGTTGTTGCTATTGTTTGATTTTGTTTTTGCTTTGATAATGGGGATGAAATCAGGACCTTTACCCTGAGTTGCATCCCCAGCCCTTTTCTGTTGTTTTTTTTTTTTTTTTTTTAAATTTTCAGACAGGGTCTCACTAAGTCAATAAATTGCCTAAACTAGACTCAAATATGTGATTCTCCTGCCTCCGCCTCACACAGTACATGCTCCATCATGCCCAGTCTGATTTTTTCTTTTTTTGAGACAGAGTCTCCTATGCAGTTCAGGCTGGTCTTGCACTCACTACTGTGTAGCCCAGGCTGGCCTTGAGTTCACAGCAAGCCTCCTGCCTCAGCCTCCCATGGCTGGGATTATAGGCATGCACTACTGCACCCAGCTTTCCAGTTCTGATTTTATCTTATTATGTATGTATGTATGTATGTATGTATGTATTTGAGACAAGGACTCACTAGCAGTTCAGGCTTGCTTTGAACTCAAAGATTTCCCGGATCACCCAGATGAGTTGAAGCTGGATTACAGGCCCTTTCAAGAGTTGATTTACTTCTAGTGTAGCTTTTCTGCAGAAAAGCCTTGTAGCCCAGGCTTCCCTTGAACTGTCAGCAGTCCTCCTGCCTCAGCCTCCCTCTTGAATGCTAGGATTATAAGCGTGCACTACCACACCAGCCCTGATTTTATTTTTAATCAAATCAATTGCTTCTAGAGTCTCCACTCATGTCAGGTAAGTGGGAGTTTGTTACATATTTTTCCCATCAAAGGAACTCAAAACAAGCAGATGATAACAACAACAATCTCCTAAATTTGCCCAACAAAGACTTCCACTTACAATAGCAGTGAATGCTGAATGTGGTGGCACCCCCATAATCCCAGCACTTGGGAGGCTGAGGCAGAAGGATCATTGTGAGTTTGAGGCCAGTCTGGGCTACATAAGTGAGTTCAAGGCCACCCTGAACTGCATAGCAAGACCCTGTCGCAAAAAGATAAAAAAAAAAGAAAAAAGCATATCAATGGAATAATTTAAAGTGGCCACATGTTCAGTAAAATTTACCCAAAAAAGGTAAATTAAAATATTACATAGGCATTGGGGTGGTGAGAAAGAATTACTGGGTGAAAATAAAGGAGAAAAACAAAGTTAAAAGAGTTAAGTCCTGCATTTGGGGGCCTCTGGCCTTGGGAGCTTTTGCTGTTTATGAAAAAGACTCGGGGAAAGGGTGTAGCTCAGGGGCGGAGGGCTGGCCCAGCAGGAGTGAAAACTCGAATTTGAGCCCCAGCACTGCAGAAGTAAAGAAGCCTGAGAAGGTATGCTGGCTGCGGTGCTGTTAATAGCTCATAGGCAACAACAAGAAGTTTGCTTTTGGTTGGAATTCTGCAGAAAAGCTACACTAGAAGTAAATCAACCCTTGAAGGGGTTTGTAATCCAGCTTCAACTCATCTGGGTGGTCCAAGAAATCTTATTCCCTAAGAAAATCTTGACTTCTGGTGCCTCTGTGTACCCAATGGAAGCAAATGAAAATCTTCTTGGAATAAGAAAATGTCACCTAAGTTCTCAGATTATTTCAGCAAACAGTTTTTCAAATATAAAGTCTGGTAAACAGTCGTAGATATCTAAGGCACAGGAAATACGACATTAAGAACAAGAGTCATAACAAAGGATAAGAAATGTAAAGATAATGGGATTATCAGGTACAGAGTTCAATGTAATTCTTTCTATTATGTTCCAGGAAATAAAAGACAGGTGTGGGGAATCATGGTTATCTTACCTTTGTTTCTCTTGAAGATCACGTTGTGGCTGAGTGGTGAATCCGTAGTACAACATTAACTTTCCTCCTTGTAAGCTACACATAAAAACTACACATACATCACTAGATCTGACTAGTTGACATATCTAAAGAACTCCACTTCTTCTACATCCCAATACAACTAACATTGAAAGTCCTTCTCAAGCCAGGTGTGTTGGCATAGGCCTGTGATCCCAGCACTCAGGAGACTGAGGCAGGTAGATTGCTGTGAGTTTAAGGCCAGCCTGAACTGCATAGTGAAACCCTGTATCAAAAAGACAAAAAAGCCGGGTGTGGTGGTGCATGCCTGTAATCCCAGCACTCGGGAGGCTGAGGCAGGAGGATTGTTGCGAGTTTGAGGCCAGCCTGGGCTACAAAGTGAGCTCAAAGCCAGCCTGAACTGAATAGCAAGACCCTGTAACAAAAAGACAAAAATAAATAAATAAATAAAAAAGATAAAAATATAATCCTTTTCAAGTATAAATATATATTTTATTCTTATCCCTTTGACATTAACACTAATCTTTACATATTCCTTTATTAATTTCACCCAGAAGGACTGCTTCTAACAATGCCAAGGACATTGGACCCTGTTGAATGAAAACATTACATCCATCTTAAAAAACACCTGGTTATCCTTAGAACCAAAACAGACACACAACAGAACCACGATATCCTGAGGAAAGCATTCCCAGAGAGCAAGTCCAGACTCCTTCATGTAATTTCAGCCTTTCATCCCAACAACACAGTCCTTTTGTGGACTTGTGGATGCTCTCTTGTAACACTACAATAAACTAATAACTAATAAACTAATTCTTAATTCAATAAACTAATTCTTCTATAGTCCTTGACTACTGGTAAATTCCTTTACCACAAGTAGCACCAACCTTTCACACCTCACACCTCACAATGCAACAAGAAAAATGAAACTATAACAACTGACAAAGTAAATATGAAAAAAACACTAGAAATTCTAGAACTGAAAAATAAAACTGAATACAAGCACTAAATGGATTTGTAAGAAGAGAGGATCTGTGAAGTAGAAAACAGCTCACAAGAAAATATCTGGAATGAAACATGCAGTAAGAGTAAAAGACGTAAGAGAACACAATGAAAAGGTTTACCAAATGTTTAGGCAAAACATCAGCAAGAAAGAAGAATGTATAAGAGGAAATATTTGAAAAACTAGCCAGGTATGGTGACACATGCCTATAATGGGACAGTGTTTGGGAGGCTGAGGCAGGAGGATTGCTGCAAGCTCAAGGCCAGCTTGGGCTACGTAATGAGATCTCATCTTAAAACAACAAACCAAACAAACAAAAACAAAAGAAGGAAAACTAATGGTTGACCATTTTTCTGAGATCATAACAGAAATCAGCTCAGCAACCTGAGACTCACTATGAGCCACAAACAGAAAAGACAAAAAACTGGGCATGATGGCACACACCTGTAATCCCAGCACTCAAGAGGCTGAGGCAGGAGGATTACTGTGAGTTTGAGGCCAGCCTAGGCTACATAGTGACTTCAAAGCCAGCCTGAATGGCATAGTGAGACCCAGTCTCAAACAAAAAAAGAGATAAAAAGACAAATATATATATATATTTATTGTCCACGGACCATTGAAGTACACATCCCACACTTTTTATTTTTTATTTTTATTTTTTTGAACCAGGATCTTGATAAGTTGCTTAGGCTGGCCTCAAACTTGTGCTCCTCTGAATAACTGGGGCTATAGTTGTGCCTGGCCAAAAAAAAAAAAAAGTTAAAAATTGCTGCTAGGGAAAACAGATTACCTTTAAGTGAATGACACTTAGACAAGCAGCTGATATTTTTTAACAGATACGATGAGAGCCAGAAGACTGAAACAAATCTTTAATGTGCTGGAAAAAGTAACTGCTGAAGTCGAATGCAGTACATGTCAGTGAGTTCAGGACAACGCAAAACATGTTGAGAGGAAAACAACATTGTCACCAGTAGATCTCACTAAATCGTATGTTAAAGAATTCACTTCAGGGAGGAGCGAAGTGGAGGAAATAGAAAGTATGAGATGGAAAACATAAAGAACAAAGTAAGTGATGTGTGGCTAAATGAATGAACCAGTAAGTATAAACAGTAATGATAAAGCTACAAAAGTTAGCCAACTACCAAGCCAGGGAGCACAGTACACAGAAGAGCACCTTCTGATACTAACTGTAATGCAAGTTTAGGGTCCCCAAGACTACCCTTAGATTTGATAACTTGCTAAAAGGGCTCACAAAACTCACTGAAGGCAGTTATACCCCCATGAGGTTATGATTTATTATAGCCAAAGGCTGTAGGTGAGAGTTGGCCAAGGGAAAAATGTATAGGGTAGAGTCTAGGGAAGTCCCAAGGGCAGAACTTCCAATTGCCTTTCTTTTAGCATGGACCTCAGCATGGACTCATCCAACCAGAGCAGCTTACTCAAGCTGTGGTATCTTTTGGAAGGGTTCCCTCATGTAAGCGTGGTTAATAACCCCTATAGCCGATCCCAGCCTCCAGCCCCTGGAGATCACATTAATGTTGCATGATCTACAGCTCACAATTTAAGTCATATAGCTGGCCCAAGGCCTCAAGTCAAAACAAAAAACATTCCTACTAGGAATGACATTCCAAGAGCCCGGTAGCCAAGGGCCTAGGCCAAACCTCTTTTTGCTCAAGGTTAAATCCTTTCCTACATAGACATCTAGCAGGTTAAACACTCCGAGTAATGTGATAGGCCCCTGAATCTTTGTAGGGCTTATGTACCAGCTTTTGGCCTTTATAAGTCTTGCCAGTGGGCTAGGGATATAGCTCAGGGGCACAAGTGCCTGCCTGAGAAGTGCAAGGTCCTGAGTTCAATTTCCTGTACAAAAAAAAAGTCTTGCCAGTGTATCTAGAAAACTTGCTCGTTTTCTTGTTCACTAGGGCTAACTAGCATAATATCATCAATATATCATGCCAATAGGAGTGTTGTAGTTTGTGGTTTACAAGGGAAAACAATATAATACAGGACACATAGTTTATAAAATTATTTTATAATAGTCACCCAAACAGTCTTATACAAAGACAGTGCAGGAAATCTGTCCAAACGCTAAAGACCAAAAAATTTAGCTGAGGGCCTGGATCCCACGGCAGTGTCCTGCATGAGTCCAGCTGAAGACCTAGAGCCCATAACCATGCCCCCCATGAGTCCACCTGGAGGCCCAGAGCCCACGACAATGTCTTACGTAGGACTGTTTCACAGATCTGCACTGGCAAGACCCAAAGGTCAGTGGTGGAAACTAGAAAGTCTGTGCTGGGGAGATGAAGGGTCTGTGCTAGCAGGCTGAAGGATCTGCACTGGAGCCAGGAAATGACACTCCAAGTAAGAACCAGAGCTTCCCTGAAAAGTACCACAGCCATTCTCAGCAACAGCGAGGTCCCAAGCTCCTCCAATGATGAGAACAGCCAAGTCTCTATCAGGAAAGCCAACTCAACAAGCTTCTCCAGGACAATGAACAGTGCACCATGTTCTCCTCCAGAGTCAGGAAGCGATGCTCAAAGTATGGACCAAGGCTCCCCAAAGTAAATTGCAGCCGTTCCCAGCAACAAGGTCCCGAGCTCCTTCAATGATGACAACAACCAAGTTCATCAGGAACTCCAGCATGACAAGGTCCTCCAAGAGAACCAACTGCTCTCTAACAGCTACTAAACTTCTTCCTCTCCAGTCTTGCCTCTTCTGCTGCCAGCAACAATCGTCAGGTGGGCCTCCCACTCCCAGCACCACACTGGGTCAGTTCAGCTGGGTGTTACAAGTTGACCACCAGTTGTCAATCCACCACAAAGAGGTTCTAAAAATGTCCAAATAATTAAGGATTCTTTAGACCTGCACTGTCCCATATGGTAGCAGATAGCCACATGTAGCTATTCAACATTTGAAATGTGGCTAATCAAATTAAAATATGCTCTAAGTGTCAAACATACCCTGTGCACTCTGACCTCACAGCCCCCTACTACAAACACTGTGACTCTTTGTGGTCTTGTTCTAACACCTATAGTTCTGGAGCAGGGTGGACGTGCCAGAGAGCTAACCACCACAGGTCTGATTTCAGACTTGGGATGAAAAAGAATGTAAAATACTGTATTTGTACTTTCATATTGGTTACAATGGCTGCTATATTATCTTGGTTCTTGAGGAAATAACCATAGTCTGGATCAGTGGCTGGACTTGAATCAGGACTCCATTCACCTTCTCTAAGCACATGAGGTTTTGGGGCCTCTGGGTTCAGGCATAGCTCAGATCCCATATCACACAATCCTTGCAAACTCTGAGTTCAATTACCCTGAACAGTGACCACAGGTCTTTCTGCAAGGATGACTGGGGACTCATTTACTGTATGTAGTATGATTTAAAAAGTATGGTAAGTGTTAAAAAAAATTTAGAAAGTTTATTACAACACAAGTCACATTAGCCAGGTATGGTGACACATGCCTGTAATCCCAGCACTCAGGAGGCTGAGGCAGGAAGAACACTGAGAGTTAGAGGCCAGCCTGAGCTACAGTGTGAGACCCTGTCTCATAAATAAATAAATATATAAAATAAAAATAAAAGTAAAAGACACATTGCCATTTCTTCCCCCCAAAATACTCCCTCTTGCTTCAAACACAATTATTCCGTCATCCTTGTCACATTATCAAGACATTCTAGAAGTCCTTTTTTGTTTTTAGTTGTGCTGTTGTGACTGCTTCCATGTCCTGAATCAATTCAAAATATTTGCTTTTCATGGTCATTTTGACTTTGAGGAAGAGCCAGAAGTAGCATGGTACTAGATCCCATGCATAAGGTACGTGAAGACACACTGCAATATTTTTATGAGCCTGCCTTTCCATTGGTCAGCATGTGGCAGTAGCATGTAGTATTTTTTTTTGTCTTTTTGAGACTGTGCAGTTCAGGCTGGCCTTGAGCTCACTTTGTAGCCCAGACTGGTCTTGAACTTGCAATGATCCTCCTGCCTCAGCCTCCCGAGTGCTGGGATTACAGGTGTGTGCCACCATGCCCGGCTTAGCATATTTTTTTTAAATCACACCTTGTAAAGACACTTACAAAAGAGGAGTCCCTGAGCTGCTTCAGAAACTGGCAAGAACACTAGTATAAGTGTGTTTGAAGTGAGAGGTATTTTGATGAGGATTAATGACAATGTACCTTTTATTATAATAAATTTTTCAAATAGCCACCATATTTTTATCTATCTGCAGGCAGTGTCCTCTGATGGCTTCTGAGGTCTTACATAGCAAATCAGTCTAACATCCCAACTCCCTTAAGCCTTCTGACTTTTTCTTAATACTGTATTATGTCAAGAAAGTTCTGGAAATATTTTCATTTATTCTAGGTGTGTTTGTTTGGGGGATATTTTGCAAGGGGAACAATATAATATACAGGACACATACTTTATAAGATTATTTATAATAGTCACCCAAAGAATCATATACAAGAGAGCAAAGGAAATTTGTGCACACACTATAGACCAGGAAACTAGCCAAGGGCCTGGATCCCACAGAAATGTCCTGCATGAGTTCAGCTGAAGACCCAGAGCTCATAACAGTGCCTCCCACAAGTTCAACTGGAGGCCTAGAGCCCATAACAATATCTCGTCCAGGCCTATTTCACGAATCTGCACTGGGAAGGCCCAAAGGTCAGTGGTGGAATCTAGAAAGTCTGTGGCAGTGGGATGAAGGATCTGTGCCAACAGGCTGAGGGATCTATACTGGAGCCAGGAAATGACACTCAAAGTAAGAACCAGAGCTCCCCGAAAGATATCACAGCCATTCTCAGCAACACTGGGGTCCCGAGCTCCTCCGATGGTGAAGACAGCTGAGTTTCCATCAAGAAAGTCAATGCAGCAAGCTTCTCCAGGAGACTGGCAGTGCATCATCTTCCCCTCTGGAGCCAGGAAGCAATGCTCAGAGTGAGGACCAGAGCTTCCCCAAAGTGAACCAAAGCTGTTCTAAGTGCCAACAAGGTCCCGAGCTCCTTGGAGGATGACAACAGCCAAGTTCATCAGGAAAGCTAGCATGACAATCTCCTCCAAGAAAACCAACAGCTCCTTACAGCTTCTACCAGCTCCCAATAGCCTCCTCAGTTCTCAACATCCTTCTTCTCCAATTCTGCCTCTTATGCTGCTGGCAACAATCCCCAGGTGGGCCTCCCACACCCAGCACCATGCCTACTCAGTTCTGCAGGGGGGTTATACATTGACCACCAGTTGTCAATCCACTATGCTAGGCCAAGTTATATCCCAACAGTTTATTAGGACCAATGCTTGACATATTACTAGATTTTGAGTTGTGCAAAAATCCCCAAGTGAGAGAAGACCCTCCCTCAGGCTTATGCTCCAACCCATCTATAGGCCAACAGTTGCTAGATGACTCATACACATGGTCCTTGGCTCCTCCCACACACAATAACCAGGACTTCCTTTGCCAAGTGTCTTTTCTTCCTTTCTCCCCACCCCTGTGTGTGTGTGTGTGTGTGTGTGTGTGTGTGTGTGGTATTGGGGAATTGGGGAATGAACTCAGAGCCTCTTCACTGGGCTACATCTTCAGTTGCCTTTTACATTTTGAGACAAAATCTCACTAAATCATTAAGTTTCCCATGCTAGGCTCAAACTTGCATTCTGGGATTACAGGTGTGTGCCACCACACTGGGCTTAATTTTGGTTATTTATCAAGAAGCAATCGGGAGTAGAGAAGACCAAGTGACATTCTGCGTAATGTCTGTCTCCTTTGGAGAACAAAAGGGGGCTGGAGGAGCCTGAAGGTTCAAGCTTCTCAGGCTTATTTACCTCATGTCCTCATTTCACATCTTAGAGTTCTAGCCAGGTGTGGTGGCACACACCTGTAATCCCAGCACTCGGGGGGCTGAGGCAGGAGGATCATTGCAAGTTCGAGACCAGCCTGGGCTACAAGGTGAGCTCAAGGCCAGCCTGAACTGCATAGTGAGACCCTGTCTCAAAAACAAAACAAAAAAAACCCAAAAACATCTCAGAGTTCTGCTTACCCATCAAGATGCCAGCTATTGACCAAGAGCTTGGTTAAGACTGTGCAATGTCTTTTATTCAACTCCAGCGTTCTTACAATTAGATTTTTCAGTCTGCTCTTCAGCAATGTCTTCCTATACTTGTGAAAGAAAGAAAAGAAGTGAGAGAGAGAAAGAGAGGGAGGGAGAGAGAAGAAGGAAGGAAGGAAGAAAGGATAGAAATCAAGGAGTGGGAAGGAAGCAGGGAAAGAACGAAGGACACTGGAGAGGAGCTCATGGCTGCGCCATGTTAAGGAGCACAATACCAGGGAGCAGGAATGAGAGATAAGGGGAGTGAAGCAGGGAGGGAGGGAGCTCCATCCCAAGACTGTGTTACTGAACTGGCCGCCTCTACCTGTGAAGGATGGCCAGACCTGTGGGCAAGTTCCCCAAGAACTTGTATGAACTGGATAGATATCTACCAGCTCTCATCTTCAATTGATCAATGATTTGGCCCAGAAGGCATTATCTCTGTAGTGCAGAGCTGCTTATGTATGCTTCATGACATTGTCAATATGGAGGCCCAGAGAAGGGGGGACATACACAGTAGGTGCTATGAGGGTACCCCTGCAGGAAGCCAACCAGAGCCCATGCAGAGCTGGAAGCACAGCTGGATGAGGCCGAGAGAGGAGTCAGATATGGTGGACAAGCATGCCCACTCCAGCCTGTGAGTTCAGAATGAACAGAAAGGAGGCTGGGGATTTAGCTCAGTGGCACAGCACCTGCCTGAAAGCGCAGGTCGTGAGTTCAATTCCTGGTACCGGAAAAAAAACAAAAAACCAAACAAACAAACAAAAAAACACAGAATGAACAGAAAGAAAGCCAAGAGAGTGTGTTTATAAGAGATACAAAGTTGCATGGATTCTAGGGAATCTTTAGAGCCCAAGAGTTTGATTGGCCATATTTTTGCTATGTTGCTGAGAGACAGGGCTGAGAAGAAGCTAACGTAAAGAATGCTTGAATGCTGGTTGTGGTGGTGCATGAACCCAGAGCCTTGTGCATGCTAGGCAAGCACTCTACCACTAGGCTATACCCCCAACCCAACAGCATTCTGTCTTGGATATTGTGGTATGCGTAGGAAGGGAAGCTGTGTTCTGTGTAGCCCATTTGGAATAACTGAGCCTCCTGAGTCACTTATGTTATCACATTCGTAGCCCTTATTTGGTCCTTATTCCAGGATGTTCTCAAATTTGATTGTCAAGGATAAAAGGGATTTTAGCAATGACTTCATAAAATTTCCACCCTCTGTGGACCAGAAAACTGAGCCCTCTCAAATGCAATAACAGGAACAGCTGACTGTCACTCTGCACACCTGTTGGACAGTTTTGTTTTAACTCAATCCCTATAATAGTTCCCACTTTGCAGATGCCAAACAGTCTCACATAGGCTCTAATTTAATTAGCTTGGACAATTCTCATGGGAAGAAAGTTTAAGAATCTAGAGACTGAAGTTTGAGTTCAAATTGTTTATTTTTCCTCCCTAAAAGGAAACTAGTGAGCTTGAGGCTTTATTTTTTTTTAAGGGAGGAAGAAAGGTTTATTGTAGCTCACAGTTTGTAGAGGTTTCAGTACACAGTTGGCTGGGTCCATGGCAGGGCAGCATGGCAGAGGGCAACACAGAGCAGAAACAGCTTGTGGCAGGCAGAAGAAAGCAAAGCACAGCAGGAGGGAAGTAGCCGAGCTTGAAGCTTAATAAGTCATCCTT
>NW_004955467.1:1011675-1019290 GCF_000276665.1 Chinchilla lanigera
CTCACTTGTATATCAGATTCTTTTTCCATGCTTGGGTAATTTTCTGCTATTACTTCTGCAAATATTCTTTTTAAGTCATTGTTTTGACTCCTGCTGTTTTGTTGACATCTATTAGTCTTACGTTGCTTCTCCTTGCATCTTTGCAGTTGTAGAATTTATATTTCCTGGTTCTTTGTATTTTGAAGAGATCTTTCCTTTTATGATCTTTAGCTGCAATACTGTCTTCAAGATCTGAAATTCTGTCTTCAGTTTCATTCAAGCAGCTTTACCAGCTTTTGATGGAAATTTTGATTTCCTTGATATCTCTTTGAATCTGTTTCATGCATTCATTTATATTGTTTATATTGTTCATTTAAGGTTTCCATCATTTTCCTGTGCTCATCTGTTTTTTTTTATATATATGTCTTCTTTAGATATGCTGAGCAGTTCTTTCTTTATTGTTGTCATTTCTTTTTTTTTTTTTACCTGGGACATTATTTCTGATCTGATTTCTTCTATGGCTTGATGGAGTTGTTTCTTTACTTCAGTTGTGATCATTTTGGAGATTTCAGGTGTGTGACTTCCAAGTTCTCCTATGTCAGTGTCTCCTGGACTTGTTCTGGGTGGGCTTGAGTTCTGGGATTCCATTTTACTCCTTTGTCTTGTCATTTTGGATGTCAGAGGGGAAGTGCTGAGCCTCATACTTCCCAGGCAGCTCACTGAAGGTCTCTAGGGACCCTAATTTTCCTGGGTATCAGACTTATCCCAAGATGACAGTGGGCAGTCGGCCACTAGGTCTGGGATCCCCAGGCAGTCAGTGGAGTGCACGGTTCACACCATAATCATGATGGCAACAAAATGCTGGCCTTCAGTACCAGGGTCTCCAGGCTGTTGATAGAAAACATGTGGGCATCAGCCGTGAACCACAGTGGTGGCGGGGTAGGGGCTGCCACTCCAGGTCTGCCAGCAGCCGGTTCTGGGATGAGTTCTGAAACACTAAATATCCACTAAAAAGAGAGGCAAATCTATCTTTATGTGGTGTATAATGTATGCTGGATATTGTCTAAGAGACTTTTCATTTCATTAAATGTAATGTTGCATTTAATTATAACATCAACCTGGGATGGTAGATATTATTATTTGCTTCATTTTGTAAGTGAGCAAATGAGTCTTCTGAGAGGTTAAGTGAATTGCCTCACATTTTACAGTTAATAAAAGGCAGAGCCAAGGGTTCAAATATGGCTCTGTCTCTCTCCAATACCCTTTTCCTTTATGACATATGGAAACAGATTTATTTTGGCAAAACAGATAGGTAATAAAACTTTGATGCATGGTATCTGAAATGGAAAGATCACCTTCTTCCCAAGGTGGTGTTGCGTTTATAAAGCAGTGTGTTGAAAGTGCTTAGAACAGCTTTTCCCTGTGGAAGAGGTATAACAGACAGAAGATGCTGTTGTTGCATTGATTTTACTGTATGGGGGTGGGGGTCAGGGATGGATCCCAGAGCCTTTGTACTTAGATACATCCCAAGACCCTGTTTAAATTTTTTGTTTTGAGACAAGATCTCTCTAACTCACTAGCTGTCCAGGCTGGGCTCAAATTAGCCTCTGAGAGTGCTGTGATCACAGGCCTGTTGTATAGTCTGTGTTGTGGGTCCCAAGGCAGATACATAGATTAAACCCTGTGGCTGCCCTTAAGAAATGTAGACTAGTGGATGAAACAGCTCAAGATAGAACTGTGCTTTGAGGGCTAAGGGAAAGAAAGGATGTGCAGCTGAGCCATCACTTGCACTAAGAATAATAAGAATCAGACAGTGTTCTATCTGCTCCTCTGGCCAATGCCTACCTTCATTCTTCAGGACCAAGCCTAAGATCCATTTTCTGCAGGAAATTATCCTTGACTAATTCAGCTTTTGCTGACTTACTGGCTGCTAAACTGTCTAGAATAACACACCTATCAGTCATTAAATATTTACTATACAAAAAGTACCTTTTGGTTACTTTTCTCATTGCTGAGACAAAAATACCCAATGCACAAAGTTAAGGGAAGAAAGGTTTATTTAGCTCACAGTTTGTGGAGGGTTCAGTCCATAATTGACTGGCTCCTAGGTGGGGTGGTACTGCAGAAGAGAAACAGTTCATGGCAGGCAGAAGGTAGCAAAAAGAACAAGGAAAAACCCAGCTCTTTCTACCCCTTATATCTTATCCAGGCTACTTAGGGTGGGTAGCACTCACACCGTCAATCTTAGTGCCCTTGATCCTAGCATTGCATAGTGAATCAATTCCAGCATCACACACTCTAGATCCAGCCATCCCTAAAAATGCCCCACCTATGACCCATTATTTCAAAATCTCTTAACACTCTTGAGGGACAGGTATTAGTATTCTAATTTTATGGACAAGGAATCTGGGGCCTAGTGAGCTTGCCAAGTTCCTGCAGCTAAGCAGCTACAGAGCTAGTTTCAACTGAGATACGGGTGATTCTTAAGTGGGATTTGGAAAAATAGGGCTCATAGGCTAAACCCAGCACATTCATTGTCCATTTTTGTAAATAAAATTGTGTTGGAACAAGGTCATACCCATCCATCAAGTCTATTGCTAAGCCTGTTACTTTTAAAAGCTGCTTCTGTACTTTTCCTAGCCCATATGAGTCAGTATGGGCTAGGTTGCAGTGCAGTAATGAACAACTCCAATATCTCAGCCACTTTAGACAACAATGTTCAATTCTTCCTTGTCTTATATTTCCATTGAAGATCCACAGAGAGGGAAGCTCTGTTCATTGTGGTGTTCCAGGACACAAGTGTACAGTGACTTCATTGCCATATATGTTTCCAATGCTGCCATATCAACTGGAGAGAGACATGTTGGAGCATGCTCCAGGCCACAGAACTTCAGGTACATGGCTGTGCCTAGCTTCAAAAGTAACTTCAAAGGTGAAATGTAAATGAAGCAGCAAAACATTATTTATTCTATCATAGGCTTGGGGGAAAAAGAAAGTATTTTTGTGAAGAGCTCCAAGGACTTCGAGGGCTGTGTGGGACATCAAGGGACACTGACATGGCCTGTCTTATGCTGTGCTCTAGATTCTGTTCCACTTTCTCACACTGTGTGTATTTCTACATGGGCCAATATCTCACTGTGAAATGAAAAACTGTAGCTCAGAAAAATTTTGCAAAAAGGTAAATTTTAAGTCATCTTTCATTTGAGTTTGTATTTTGGATTTTTTTTCAATAGACAGGGTATCATTGTGTAGTTGAGATTTGTCTTGAACTCACTATGTAGCCCAAGCTGGCTTCTAATTCACAATGATCCTGTTGCCTCAGCCTCTTGAGTATTGGGGTTACAGTCATGCACCACACCTAGCTGATCTTGTTTTTAAAATTTAATTATATTCAAAGATTGTAATTAATTATCATATAAAAGAAGTTCTTAGCTGATGACTAAATTTTAGTGAAGTCTGCAGTGGTCCCAGGACCCTAGAAAATGTCTTGGAATGCAATGTTTTGCATTTCTTAGACAGTATGTCTGATGTTTAACATCTTAAAATGTGTCCGTAACCCCAAATGCTATTCACTCCTGCCAGGAAACATCTGAATGTCATCAAAAAACTCCAAAGAGTGCTACATTGATGCAAAGCAATCTCTACCTATTGGGCTCTGAATTTTGCACACAGTGCAGTGCTACATTAGTCCTCCCGGTGGCAGCAAAACCCCAATATGTACTGAATAAATCGGGAGCCTGATCTTTTTCTCTGTCAAGGATAGCAGTCAGAGCAGAAATGCATATAAATTACTGTTACAAATAATTTACAAATAAATTACTTAAGATTTGGCTAAGTAGCTATGGCAGTTATTTGTTCATTTATTTTAATTTTAAACCAGGCATGGTGGCACATTTCTATAATCACAGCACTCAGGAGGCTGAGGCAGGAGGATTGTTGTGAGTTTGAGACCACCTTGGGCTACAAAGAAAGCTCAAGGCCATCCTGAACTACATAATGAGACCTTGTCTCAAAAAGACAAAAGAAAAATAGACATCAACGCTGGGTCTCTTACATGTAACAGGAATTTCCTTGAAGAGTGTGGGAGTAGAATAACGAGGCAGTGTTCAAGAGCAGTGCTGTAGTTTGGCTTTTAAATGCTCTCAAGGGCCATGTATTCAGACCAGGGTGGCACTCCGGGGAGCTGACAGAGCCTCCAGGAGGAACAGCCTAGTGAGAGGGTATAAGGTCCCTGGGAATCTGCCTTTGAAGGGACACTAAGATTCCAACCACTTTCTTTTGCTCTTTTCCTTCCTGGCCATGAGCTAAGCAGTTTTCTCCACACATTCCGACCATCATGTGCTACCACAGGCCCCAGCAACAGTGCCAATCAGTCATGGACTAAACCTTTAAAGTTGTGGCCCCAAGCAGACATTTTTCTTTCTAAGTAGATATTCAGGTGTTAGAGTGACAGAACGCTGATGAGGCAAACAGGCAGAAGCTAAGAGGCCCCAACAGAAATCACCACTTCTGAGCGTGAGCAGGCTGCTTAGGGCCCCTCACTGCCATTGACACCTCCATGGTGCTGGTTGAAAGAGTTATATTTTCCACTGTGATCTCATCTTTGTGTCATACATCACAGACTTCCAGATGAATCAATCCTTCGACAGAACATAAGTCACAGTGTAGAGCCCTGAAAGTATGGAGAGAGGGAGGCCCCCCGCTGCAGCTGTCCGAGTCAGAGGAGGCCCTGCATCCCACAGCATCACTCAGGGCTGATATTCATCATCCACAGACACATCCGTGTCCTTCTGCCTGCAGGCCGGCTTCACCAGAGCCATCGCCGGTCAGCGGCTGTGGGCGGGCACTGCATGGCCCTTGCTGCTAACCTGGCCACTCCTAGAGTTGTTAGTGCTCTTTGTTTCTCTTTCTCAACTTCTCGGACCAGTTGTGGACATGGGGCGCTTGCGGCTTGACCTTGAATGAGAATTCCAATGTTTCACCAAGAGGTGCTGTGTTTACCCAAGATCTCTGATTATTTATCTGGCTTAGAATTTCTTTTTTCATATTCCTAAATTCACAGAAATAAGAATGTTTTATCAAATAATTTTTAGTATAAAGTTGTCTGCTTTTTTTTTTTTTGAGATAAGGTCTCACTTTGTAGTTCTGGCTGGCCTTGCACTCACTATGCAGCACAGCTTGGCTTTGATCTCATGGCGATCTTTCTGCCTCAGCCTCATGAGTGCTAGAATTACAGGCACACACAGTCATGACCAGCCAATTTTCTGCTTTTAATGTGTTCTAACAGAATGACATGGACAGATTTTCTGATGTTGAACCAGTGTTGCATTTGTGAGATGGATTCATTTGACAGTTCATTCATTCCACAAGTATTTGTGTACAACAGGGCTGTAAGGACTGGGGATGAACTAAATAAACATAAAGCCCCTATCTGAAGGGAGTATCCATTCTAGTTGGAGGAGGTAAAAAATTTTAAAGAAAGTAAGATATAGCATCTGTCAGGGGGTAATAAGTGTTTTGGAGGGAAAAGATAAATTTGCAAAGGGAATAGGAAGAGGGGAGAAAGAAAGAGTGGGTAGAGTCAGTATGCATGCCTGGCTGCCTGGAAGAGCATTTCAGGGAAAGGGAGGTGCAGATGCAAAGGCTCTAAGCTGAAGTAAGACCTGGGTGTTCAAGGGTGTGAAAGGACAGATGTATGGAGTAGAGGGAGCAAGGGGAAAGAAGTAAGAGGTAATAAGCAGGCAGGGTCAGGCATGGTGGTGACACCTCTAATCCCAGCACTTGGGAAGCTGAGGCAGGAGGATGAGTTGGAGGCCAGCCTGGGCTACAACACAGGGAGTTCAAGTCCAGCCTGAACTGCATAGTGAGACTCTATCTCAAAAAGATGAAAAAAAAAAAAAAAAATTAACAGGCAGGCAGTTAGGTCAGATAGACCGTTGGAAAGACTCTAGGTTTGTAATCTGAGGGAGATTCAAGTGGGGGAGGTGCTTCAGGGTTTTGAGTAGAGACATAATCTGCAGTGTGCTGTGGAATAATCCCTCTAACTGCTCTATGCAGACTGTGAGGACAGAATCAAGTGAGGAGGCTGCTGGGATGACTCAGGTGAGATAGGAAGACGGTGCTGGAACCAAGCAGTTGTAGGGGAGGAGATGGGAATGGGTTGGGTTTAGGACAGATTTTTTAACAATTTACCATCATCAGTGTTGATATAGTTATGGGGTCTGAACCAAGAGTCTCTGGTTCAGGCAAGTCTCTGTCGCTGAGTTGTGCTGCCAGCCTGGACTGGGGGCAGTTTTAAAAGCTGGGTCAACTATAGATTTGCAGAGACTGGACACGGTACTTGAGAGAAGCGCGAAGTGTGACTTCAAACTTCCTGCCTCCAGGATAAGTGTGGCATTAACTAACCTGGGGGAGACTTCGGAAGAACCAGTTTGGGAAGCAAAGGAGGAGTTTACTTTCAAGCATACTGCCTTCCAGGTGCTAACTATCACAGCGGGACACAGGAGGACGGACTTCAGAGAGCTCCAGCGAGAGGTAAGAGCGTGACAGACATCCGTACAGACAGGCGGTGGGGTGAACTCTTGAGGGACAGTGTCTGCAGACCGTGCTCTGGGCCCTCCAAGCTCAAGAACGAGGAAGAGCCGGCAAAGGAGACCAGGCAAGTACAGCCGGAAGTCTCAGGAGAGTCCGAGCGGTCCACTGGGAAAAGCCCCCCAACAGGAGGGAGGGATCGGCCAGGGCAGAGGCCCTAGGAGAACTAAGAACTGAACTCCGAGCAGCAGATGCGGCGGGGTTGACCCCGCAAAGAGCAGCTTTCCGGAGTGACTGGGACAAGTGTCTGCCGGCCGGCAGCTCACCGGAGGGTGCGGAGAGCAGAGGCAGCGCGCGGGCGCGGCTGGGGATGCTGGGGCCGAGCGCAGAGCGTTCCCTGCCCTGCGCGAGGCCCTGGGTCAGTCCCTGCTGCTGCCGACCGGGCGGAAGCAAAGCTGAAGTAGTGGTAAAACATATTGGTTTATCTTGCTTTCAGATTACACGAAGTCAAAACGCATCTAAGGCTACAGATCGAGATAACGTAATTTAAAAATTATATCTCATCGCTGCGTATACAAATCTGTAGGCTGGAAACACAATCCACCTTCTCCGGGAGGGTCTATAAATAGTCATAAAACTTGACCTTATTTAGGCTGCAAAGAAAATTCATATTTCAAATATCAACAGTAGGACAGTACAGATAACATTGGTCTCTGACTTTTGATCATAGTGAAAGAAAACTGAAATTTTATCACAAAATCAAGAACAAAAGACTAATAATTGGAAATTTTTAAAACTCTCATTGTCTCACTTAAAATTTAAAAACTCTATTTTGAAGTCAATTCACAACCCCAATTGTAGAATTTCTACAAAACAACCATCACGGTGCTCTGGGAAGGTGAGGTATAAAGAGCGCTAGTTCAAATCCAGTCCAGGCAACGTAGTGAGATCTTGCCCCTCAAAAAACCAAAAAAGCGTCGGGGATGTAACTGTGCAAAAGTCCCGGGTTCAATCTCCAGTACTGCAAAAACAGAAACTAAACAAACAGAAAAATCCCCACAATATTGAAAATACTATATATCAGAACTTATGAGCTTATATCTAA
>NW_004955467.1:1019542-1020979 GCF_000276665.1 Chinchilla lanigera
ATCCTCCTGCCTCAGCCTCCCGAGTGCTGGGATTACAGGTGTGCGTCACCATGCCTGGCCTTTTTTGTTTTTCTGAGACAGAGTCTCCCTAATAGTTCAGGCTAGTCTTGAACTCACTGTGTAGCCCATGCTGGCCTCAAACTTGCAGCAATCTTCCTGCCTCAGTCTCCCAAGTGTTGAGCTTACAGGCATGAGCCATCATGCTGGGCAAAAACCACAATTTTAAAAACTTAATAAAGAAAGAAAAACACAAAAGAAGAAATTGGGGGCAGTTAAAACGTTCACAAGGACTTTACTTAACTTCATATAAATACACTTGAAGACTTGGAGAAAGTGGACAATTTGTTTTAAAGAGAACATTACTAAAACTCATTTTGGAAGAGTTTTTAGAAAGCTACATTATAAGATGGGCATGGTGAGGAACATTTATAATCCTAGCACTCTGGGAGGCTGAAGCAGGAGAACTGTAAATTTGAGACCAACCTGGGCAACTTAACAATTTAGCAATTTTGTTGCAAAATAAAAAATAAACAAGGGCTAGAGATATAGCTCAGTGAAAAGGCCTTGGATTCAATCTCCAGTACAGCAAATAAATAAATAAAATTAAACTATAAAATTACTATAGTAGAAATGAAGGTTATCAAAAAGTTAGTTACTCTTTTTTTGTATGTGTGTGTGGTACTGGGGATTAAACTCAGGGCCTTGTGCATGCTAGGCAAGCACTTTACCATTGAGCTACATCCCCAGCCCTTACCCTTTCTAAAGAAAGCAGCAGGCCCAGACATTAGCAAACTCAAAGAATAGATCATTTTAATCCTTTTTACATTGTTACAGAGTAAAAGGAGAGAGCAAAAGCTTCTAGATTTTTCTGAAACCAAACATTCTTAAACACCCAAAAAGAAAACTATTGCCTATTCTCACTTTGAGTATCATTGCAAAAACTGAAATAAAATATTAGCAAGCAAAATCAAGCAGTGTATTTAACAAATAAGAATGTAACATAAATTAGTTTATTTGGGGAATAAATTGGATTTTTTACTAGGAATTTATTATAACTCGGATTCATTACTTCAGTGTCAGGAAATTCATTGTCAAAGGGTTTTTGTTAGTCTGTTACACCAGCAAGAGATTACAAAGAGGTCATGAAAAAAGTAGACTTACTTTAGCTCACCCTATAGGGTCTGTGAAAACACATTTTCCATTTTCTCTGGAGTTTTTAGTTTATTTGTATAAATTTAAAGCTGTTCAACAGCACTTGAAACAAAATTGATAAAAAATTGTAATTTAATTCAGACTTCAGAAACTTGTGAAATGAAAGACCAGGATAGAGAAATATTAAATGTGTAGAATCACCAACTATCAGAGTATTTTCCTTTGTAAAACCATCCCAATAAGACATAATAACCTGAAAGAGTTAATTTAAACTAGGAGGTATGA
>NW_004955467.1:1021604-1024892 GCF_000276665.1 Chinchilla lanigera
CTTCCTTCCTTCCTTCCTTCCTTCTTTCTTCCTTTCTTTCTTTCTTTCCTTCCTTCCTTCACTGTTTTCCTAGACAGGGTCTCACTATGTAGCTCAGGCTGGCCTGAAACTTGCCGTGATCCTCCTGCCTCAGCCTCCCAAGTGTTGGGATTACAGGTGCACACTATCATGCTAGGCTTCATTCTCTCTCTCTCCCTCCCCCATCTGTCTCTCTGTCTCCCTCTCTCCCTCCTTCCCTTTTCTTTTTCTTTCTTTCTGTACTGAGGATTGTACTGTCTTTCAGTATTGAGGATTGAACACAGGGCCTTCACATTGAGCTACATCCTCAGTCTTTTTTATTTTGAGACAATGTTTTATTAAGTTGCCCAGATGGGACTTAGACTTTTGATCATCCTGCCTCAGACTCTCAGGAGTGCTGAGATTACTGGCGTGCACCACCAATATCAAACTACAGTTTTATTTTTCATCCTTGCTTTTGAAAAGTGACTTCCAAAGTAAAGCACAACTCAGTTGGATTCCCCTCATGCCATAGTTCTTGATCCTTGTGGAGTTCTCAGTGCCTCATTTGCTCTTCTCTCTCCTCTAGCTGTCCTCCTCCCAGGCCTTGATCTAGAATCCCCTGTACCTTCAGCTCCACAACCTGCAAAGCTCAAGCTCTTCAGTGGTTCCAGTTCCCCACATCTGCCTTGGATGCAATACAAATGCCCCTGACCAGGTCAGGATAAGAATGGATGGTGCCAGAACCAATGGTTGTGTCCCCCACAGATTCGTGTGTTGCAGCCCAGTCTCCAGTGAGATGGTGTTTGTGAGGGGGATAATTAGGTTAGAGACTGCATGAATGGAACTAGCGCTTTTATAAAACAGATCCCAAGAACTCCCTCGCCATGTGAGGACCCGGCAAAAAGACGCCCTCTATAAGCCACAAAGGGAGCTCTCACCAGACACGTGCCTCAACCTTGGAGTTTCCAGCTTCCAGAACGATGAGAAATAAATTTCTATTTTACCTAGACTGTGATTGGGGGTGTGGGTACTGGGGATTAGATTTAGGTCCTCTGCATTAAGCTACATCTCCAGCCCTGTTTTTTAAACTTTTTTTTTTTGTTTTGTTTTTGTTTTGAGGCAATATTTTGCCACATTACCCAGGCTAGGCTTGAAATTTCAATCCTCCTGTCTCAGCTTCCCAAGGGTCCTGGGATTACAAACAAAGATTGTCTCTATTCTCTTACCAGAACCCTTCTCTGGCTTGGTTTTCCCATCACTTTAGTAAGATAAAGAAATTTGACATCTTCAAAACTTCCAGACCAGTGAATCCACTACTTCCTCCCAGCTACGTGGTTCTCTCTACTTCTCTTCTTGCTCAGCTTAAATCTCAAGATTCTTCATTTCTCATATACATGAGCACACACACACTCACTTGTCCATCCTCACTGAAAACTTCTTTATTCCTTTCCCAGAGAAAACTCCGACTTTGCCAAACCGAACCACTGCTTTTTCACTCTTCACAGGGAGCGTTGCTGTCTCAGCCCCAGCCCTCGTTGACATTTGGGCTGAATCGGGCTTTGCTGCAGGGGCTGCCTCTTACGTCCATTGTAGGTTGCTCAGCAGTAACCCAGGTCTCCACTCACGAGATGCCAGTAGCACTGCCCCCAGTGGTGACAACCAGAACTACCTCCAGACATTGCCACGTGTGCGCAGGAGAGGACTGTTCCTGGTGGAGAACCACTAGCAGAAACCCCACCCCCACGTGTGCCTTCCCTTTTAGGCGTGTACAGTTTGCTGCAGAATCATGCAGTTTTAGCTAGCTAGTTCCTTATCAACTGGAATTTTTCATAAATATTTAAATATGCTAATGTTTCTCCGTAGTGAATAAATGAACAGAAACTCTCCGACAGTACTTTGACCTCCGGCCTCTCTTCCCCTCCCCACCGCATCTGCAAGAGCTGGTTACATGTGACCCCTGCCCCTCGAATCAGACTTGAGGCCCTATCCTAACTTCCACTGAGGTCCCGGTCCATACCTATGGTGGACGCTCCGCAGCCCCTGGTCGTAAAGCCCACTGGAGAGGATCTGGCTGGGGAAAGCGAAGATCCTGGGTTTGGTCATGACCTTGAGTTTTGGGTGTCTGGAGGCTAGAGATGTCGGTGTAGAGTGAGAGGACAGGTTTTGGCTGGGACATACATAAAGTCCTTTATCTCTTGCAGTTTACCAAGGGACACACAGGTATGTATGTATGTATGCGTGTAAGTACTCTACTGACAGGAATCATAAAGTCCTGAGGGAGCGAGGGGAAGCATAGTCAAGTTCTCAAACTGGAAGGTACTTCAGAATCACTTGAGGGGCTTGCAAAAGTGCACATTGCTGGGCCCGCTCTTAAGAGTTTTTGATACAGTAGGACCAAGCAGACCTAGAGGTGTAGCTCAGTGGTAGACGTCTTACCTAGCAGGTGTGAGGCTCTGGGTTCAATCTCCAGTGCCGCAAAAACAAAGAAACAACAAAGAAAAACCAAGCAGCCTTGGTAGGTAGGAGAATCTGCAGTTTTATCAAGGTCCCACAGGATGTTGAACTACTGGTCCCAGTACCACACTTTTTGTTTTAAATATTGGGAATTTAACCCAGGGCCTCTGCACCGAGCTACATCCTCAGCCCATTTATCTATCTATCTATCTATCTATCTATCTATCTATCTATCTATCTATCTATCCATCCATCTATCTATCTATACCGGGGATCAAACTGAGGACCTTGTGCTTGACAGGCGTTTAAGCCACTGAGGTATATCCTTGGCCTCCCCAGCCCTTTTAAAAGTATATATATTTTATTGTGAAACGGGGTCTCATGAACTCACGAAGTTGCCCACGCTGAGCTCGAACTCTAGATTTTTCTACCTCAGCTTCCCAAAGTGCCCCACTGGTTCCATACTTTAAGCACACTAGTCTGGAGTGCCAACAAGACCTCCCAGTGAAACGTTCGTACGTCACTTATCCAGGAGTGGAGGATGAGTCCTTGAGAAACCAGAAGAAACAGCGAGAAAGGACGGTCGGAGGGCCCGCTGCAGGCAGACGCAGGCGGCGCCCGGCGACTCGGCAGACTCTTGGACTACATCTCCCAGGGAGCCGCGCGCCGGCTCGCGCGCGCCCGCTGCAGGCGGCAGGCAGCAAAGCGCCGGCGGGACCGCGGGACCCTTCGCGCAGCATCCTAGAGCTGAGCGGCGGGCGGCGGGCTGCGGGCTGCTGCGGCGTCGGCGGGCACGGAGCGGGAGCCGAGGCAGGGGTGAGTAGGGGCTGCCCG
>NW_004955467.1:1025525-1035454 GCF_000276665.1 Chinchilla lanigera
GCGGCCGCGGATACGGCGTTTCTGAGGACTGGCACTGCGCAGCGCTTGTCAGCGGGCTCTGGTTCTGGAAGATGTGCTTATCCGCTGCCAAACGGCAGGTCCTCTGCGCGTTTTCGATGGGGGAGCGGTTGCGGCCCCAGGACTGTCAATCCTGATAATTCACTGCGGAAAACAGCTTTGCACGGTTAACTCCCAGAACAGGGACGTTCCATTCGCTAGATCTGAGGCTGAGCCTCTGCCCTGCTAAACTCTGGGTCAGCGTGAATGATGGTTCGGTGGGTTTGTCTGTACAAGGGAGATAATTTTACTATTTGTGAGCGATAATATGTGCCTCTTTCTGATGTTTTTCTTATTTCTTGTCGTCCACTGGTCACGTTGCTGACTTTTAAGGTTAAAGAGGACGTCTCTGCCATGTTAAGTGAGTTTTATTTGTGCCTAGTTACCAAGAGGTGTAAAGTGCTTATTTTTTCCAGATGCTTTTGTACAGCATACATTGACATGACCGTGTAGTTTTTCTTGTTAAAACTGTTAACATAAGTGATTATGTTACTAGATTTTTTTCTCTATAATCCCGGGACACTTCAAAATGCGCTTTTGGTTAGTTTGATAGATTCAATGTGCCAGCTGATTTCTTAAGAGTTTCGGTATCCATATTTATAAGTGAGATTGGTATATAGTTTTCTCCCTCCCTTATTTTTGTAAGTTCATAATTAGGATTATGAGCGCCTTGCTGAATAAGTTATGAAATTTCCCATCATTTGCTGTGCCCTGGATCAGAAGAATAATCTGTTTCTTGAAGTTTGGCATTAGCTCACTGTAGACTGCCGGTGTTTGTTCTTTTGTGTTTTGCAGTGCTGAGGCTTGAATCCAGGGCCCAGCCCAAGCTAGGCAGGCCCTCTGCCACTGAGCTGAACGCTTAGCCCTACTGGTGTTATTGTTATTTTTTTATTTTTGATACCGGCAATTGAACTCAGGACCTTGCAGTTGCCAGCCAAGCACTGTGCCACTGAGCTATATTCCCGGTCCTACTGGTGTTTGTAGAAAGTTGATAGCAGTGTTTAACTATCTTTTAGCTTTTTTCCATGATCATTAATTTTTTTCAGGTTTTATATTGCTTCAAAGTCAGTTTGATAATTTCCATTGTCTTATATCATTAACATTGAATTTTTACATATGGTAGTACAATGTCTTACATAGTTTGTTGAAGGAAACTAAATTCATGCATTTGTGATGTTATCTTTCTTAATATTAGTGCTTTTCATCCCTTTTCTCTTTTTATTGGTCAGACTTGCTTAAGGATTGTTTATTTTATTAATCCTTTCAAAGAACCAGGTTTGGGATTTATTGGTTAGTGATACTGATTTTTACTCTTCTACATCAATAATATCTGTTCTCAATATTTACCTTTCTGCTTTATTTATTTTGTTCAAGGTCTGTAGCCTTCTGATTTGAAAACTTAAATCACTTAGCGAATTGGTTCTTTCTATACAAGGCAAGGACTTCTCATTCTTTCATTCTAGTCACCTCCCATTTAACTTTCACTGTTATTTTTACTTTAATCTTTTGAATTAGACATTGCTGTTGCTGTTATTTTCTAGGTCATTGTTTATCAGATTTAGCCACCTGTTTACCGTTCCCTTCACTCTCCCTTCCCTCTTACATCACAGATGCTCTTCCCTGGACCGTTTTGTTCTTCTGAGTTCCTTCGGTGGTGATAAATCGTCTGTTTCTATAAATCTGGAAATGCCTTTTTGTCTGCATTCTTAAAGGATATGCCATGGATTTATTTGACTTCCTCATGTTTCTCCGTTCCATTGAATTCCAAGTCATTTTTCATATTTTTCTAGCATTTTAAAGAGCTGTTCGGTAGCTGGAAGCCTTTGATAGCTCTATGCTGTCACGTTCCTGAAAGAAAAAGGTTAAAAACAGATGCCAGTAAGTAGTCTAATGAACTGTCAATTTTTAGGACTGTTCCTAGCAGCCTTCATATGTTTGGTGCAAAGTTGTGTATTTATCTTAAGTTCACTGATTATAATTTATGTAGTCTGTTTTTCTATTTTGTTTTTCCACTATTTGACCTATTGATTTTGAGAGTTATGTTAAAGATTCCACTATGATTTATGTGAGTACAGCTATAGATATACACACAAACATATATTTTTTTAATGTTGTGTTTTTAAGCTATGTGGGGTTTTTTGTTGTTGTTGTTTTTATTTTGGTTTGTTTTGTTTTTGAAACAGGGTCTCACTATGTGGTTCATACTGGCCTTGAACTTACTATGTAGCCCAGGCTGACCACTACTTGCTGTGATTCTCCTGCCTTGGCCTCCCAAGTGCTGGGCTTACAGGCATGTGCCACTATGCCTGGCCCCTTTAAGCTAAGTTTTTAAGTACTTAAAGTTCATAATTCTTGTCTTTTTGATGAATTGTACCTTTGGGTATAAAATAATCAATTTACTTAATTTTGTTTTTAAGTCCGTCTTGTCCGATGTTGTGTAGCAGTGCTATAGCTGCTTTTTGTTGGCCTTTTTTCTGGCATATCTTTCCATTTATTTTCAAATTTCCATCTTTTGTTTTAGTTGTTACTCTTATGATTAGCTACTAGCTAGATTTTCTTTTATTAACACAAAATTACTGTCTTAATCATTTTTAAGTGTGCAGTTCACTGCTGTTAAATATATTCCCATTATTGCCCAATCGTCTCTAGGAGTTTTTTAATCTTCCAAAGTGAAGCTCTGTACCGGTATCTCCTCCCCCAGCCCTGGCCACTGCCCTTTTCTCCGTCTGTGTCGGTGACCTCGTCAATTTCAGGTTCCTCAGAGGAGCACCTCCTGTAGAATCTCATACAGTACAGCACTTGTCGTTTTACGACTAGCTTGTTTAATTTACACAATGTCTTCAAAGTTCGTCCAAGTTGTACCATGAGTCAGAACGTTTTCCTTTCCCTTTTCCTCCTTTCTTCCCTCCCTCCCCTTTCTGTCTCTCCTTCCCTTCCTCCCTGTCTCCCTCTCTCTCTGTCCTGGCACTCGACCGCTGACCTGTAGCACCAGTCCTTTTTATTTTTTATTTTGAGACACGGTCTTGCTAAGTTGCCTAGGCTGGCCTCAAACTTTTGATCCTCCTCCCTTGGCCTCCCAAGTACCGGGGATTATTGGCATCCATCAACGTGCCTGCTGTCAATTTTCTTCCTTTTAAAGGCTAAATAATATTGCACTCTATGTGTATACACATTGCTTATCCGTTCATCTGTCCTTGGACACTTGTGTTGCTTTCACATTTTAGCTGTTGTAAATAATGCTGCTATTACTGTGGATTTACAAGTATCTCTTGAACCTGCTTTTAATTCTTTTGGAAATTGAATACAGAAGTAGGATTACTAGATCATAAAGCTAACTCCACTTTTAAGATTTTGAAGGCCCAGCACCCTGTCTTCCCCAGAGGTGGTCCCCTCTGCACTCCCTCCAGCAGTGCATGCGGCGCGGTCTTTGTACGCCCTGGCTGACGTGTACTGTCTCTGGTGGCGCTCACCCTAGTGGGCCTTTGCGTAGTTAGCTTTAACCCAGTTACATTTGTTCTGATTTATTGATACTTTGGGCTTGTTCCTATTATATTATTTTATGTTTGCTGTTCTTATGTTTGTTTCTTGCCAGCCTCCACCTCTTCCTTACTTTTTGTGGGATTCATTGAGTTCTGGTTCCATTTTATCCCTTTCCAGATATAGAAGTTTAAAATATTATTTTAACTTACGCTTATTCTCTGCTCATGATTAGTTTTTTTTGTTTTTTTTTTTTTGTTTTGTTTTTTTGGTACTGGGAATCGAACTTAGAACCTTGTGCTTGCCAGGCAGGCGCTGTGCCGCTGAGCTACATCCCTGGCCCTCTGCTTATATTTAGGTATCCACAAAGTTTTGGGCAGCTTTTAATTGAGGCATAAGCGTATGCTGGCACATAGATTATACATGTGATAGGGCAGTGAGTTTTGAGAAACTGAGCACACATAACCAGTGTGAGAGCAGGAAGAACTTCTGTGTTCTAGAGTCCGCCCTATGCTGCCTGTCGGCAACGATAACCACAGTTCTGACTTCTAATACAGCAGATTAGTGCCACCTGCATTGCTGCTTTACATCAGTAGAGTTATACAGTGAGGGCTTTTTAAAAATGCTGACTTCTTTCCACTAGCATAACATCAATGAGACTTGTCCACGTTCTGGACTGTCGTGTGTGGCTTATTTGTCCTTCGAACATTCGAACATATTGTCGCATATGTTCCATTATGTATAGATCTGTAATGTAGATACTCATTTTCCCTTGATTGGCATTTGGGCTGTGTGCCGTTCTGGATTGTTAAGATGGTGTAGTATTGGTCTTTTATTGAATGAATGTATGAATTTCTATTGACTATGTACCCAGCTGTGGAAATGCTTGATCATAAAATACACTGCCAGGTTTCTCCTCTCTGTCTGTCTCTGTCTGTTGACCTGTCTCTGCCCTTCCCTCCCGGCAGTGCAACCCAAGCCCTCACACCGGCTGGGCACGTGCCCTACCACTGAGGTGCATCCCCAGCCCAACACTGTGACTTTTCCGCAGCGCTTGCCTCAGCTTGCTTACTCCGAGAGTGTGCGGCTGCTCTGCATGCTTGCCCATTCGTAGTTTTTAGTTTTCCATTTTTGTCTCTGGTGGCTGTCACAGTGTGGTTTCGATCTAAATTTCCCTGGTGATAAGTGAAATTGAGCTCCTTTGGTGCCTTTAATTTTTATACATGTCTATAAAGATTTTTCTCTTGCTGTTTAAATATAATCTGTATATATTCATTCTTTATGAGTTAAGCAAGAAAAAAGACACATGATTTTGCTCCTGCCCCCTGTTAAAAGCATATGAAATTTAGAGGTTTTATATTATACACAACCAGTTGTTCAGACAAATTCTAAGTTTTGTTATTTGTTCATCATTGATACTTTTATCTCATTTGTTTTGCTTGACTGTGTCCTTGTTTCATTTTGTCTTTAGGGATTTAAACTTCCTGAATAATTTTTTGAATGGTAAACTTTCCAGATCTTTTTATGTTTAAAAATGTTTGGCTTTCATATGTAAATATTCTTGGCTGGGTATAGGATTCTAAGTTTAAAATTATGAATTTTATTTATTTACTTTTGGGTTTTTGAGACAGGATCTTGCTACTGTGTATAGTCCAGGCTGGCCTTGAACTTACTACATAGTCTAGGATGGCCTTGAACTCATGGAGATCCTCCTACCTCAGCCTCCTAAGTTCTGGAATTATAGTAGTACACCACCATTCCTGTCTAAAACTGAATTTTAATGATAATGCTTCATTGTTTGATGGTATCTAATATAGTCGATAAGTCTGTGAAATTTGATTCCTATTCCCATTGTGGTTAGCTGGTTTATTTTCTTTGATATTTTTTTCTGCATTTTGTCTATACACAATGGAACATATGCGACAATAAGGACGAATAAGCCACACACAACAGTCCAGAACATGGACAAGTCTCATTGATGTTATGCTAGTGGAAAGAAGCCAGTATTTTTTAAAAAGCCCTCACTGTATAACTCTACTGATGTAAAGCAATAAATGCAGAATAAATAAAAATTTTTTCCAGTTTTTTTCCTTTGGTGTTCCAAACAGCACCATCATCTGTCCAGGAGTGTGTCTTTTCTGTTCTTCCTGCTCAGCCGCTGGTGGTCTGGTCCACTCTAAGGACTAGTACATCTTTTTGGCAGTGGGGAGGTCTGCAGTCCTTCTTTGCCTGTTTTCCCTCCCTGCTGTTTCTGGAGCCGCTCTTAAAGTGGTGTTAACATTTCTTGGTGTATCTTTTGTGTTTCTTGAACATTTTATTTATTTTTTTCTCTTTTTTTTTTTTTTTTGAGACAGAATCTCACTATGTAGTACAGACTGGCCTTGAACTAGCTTATGTAGCCCAGGCTGGTCTGCAACTCATGGAGATCCTCCTGCCTCAGCCCCTGGAGTGGTGGGATTATAGGTGTGTGTCACCACACATGGTTCTTGAACATTTTCTTTTCAAATGTTCTGTCCTTTTATGTATAGGGGTCACACTTTTGGTTGGATGTTCCTTGGGTTGATTTTCTAGTTTACAAATCTAATGTATAGTCTTGTCCCAGTCAGTCCTTCAGTTCACTTATTATTTATAATGTTAATTATCATCTTTTAAATTTTTGTTTTGCTTTTTTTTTTCATTTTTTGAGACAGGGTCTCATCATGTAGTTCAGACTAGCCTTGAACTCATTATATAGCACAGGCTGGCCTTGAACTCATGGCAGTTCTCCTAACCCAGCCTCCCAATTGCTGGGATTACAGGTATGTGTCACCACTGCTGGGCATTTCTTAAATTTTTAAGGTCTCTACTTTTTAAATTTTAATTTTTGAATCCTTACAATAATCAGTATTCAGCTAGGTGTGGTGATCCTGTTATCCTAGCACTCTGAGTGGCTAAGGCAGGAGGATCATAAGTTTGAGCCCAACCTGGTCAATTGAGTGACTTAATGAGACTCTGTATAAAAATTTTAAAACAATTGGGGAATGTAGATCAGTTTGAAGGCCCTGAGTTTAATCCAGTACTGGAAAAAAAAAAGATGATCAGTGTTAATACTGTGTTTACATGAAGGTTGCCTTCACGTCCCTGCCCTCCAGCCTCTCTTACCCCACAAGGAGGCAACTGTTGTCTTCGTTTCTTCTGTACCCTTCCAAGTCTCCGTGCAGACACCAGCAAGTATGAATCAAGCTCTTCAGTCCTTGCTTTTTGCACAAATAACAGCCTTATTTTACATCTGCCCTTCATCCTCCCTTTTCATTTCACAGTATATTCGGGCTGATGACATAGAAACTGCTTGTTTTTCATAGATGTGGTGTCCTTCAAGTCTCTCCAAGGCTAGTGCCTCATGTCTCACTAACTTGTTTTTTTGTGTATGTTCTTTTCTAATGGTTTGGTGTTCCCAGTTTGTGATGTGGAATAAAAATGTGGTGATTCTTAAGTCAGGAGTAGCCAGGTATGGTGGTGTACCCCTATAATCCCAGCATTGAGGAGGCTGAGGCAGAAGGGTCACCATGAGTTCAAGGCCAGACTGCACTACATAGGGAGAGACCCTGTCTCAAAAAACAAAATAAAACAAAATGCAAGTCCAAACATAACAAAATAGCTCTGCCATCCCATAGAATTGTAAGGCATTTGGAAAGCAGAGGCATGTATTTAGTCCTTTGCTTTGGTCCAGTCTCCCATACAGTCTTTTATCTTGAATTTATTATTATTTCGATTCGTACATGTTGGTAGTACGTGCAGTTTACAGTCACCTTGGGGAGTGGGCGCAGCTACCAAATACAACTTGGTTTTCTTTTCTCTCCCCTTCCCTCCTGCTCCCCCACCTCCCCGGGATCCCCTCGCTCCCTAGTCGTTCTTGTTGGTGTTATTAATCTCATCACCTGTTTTGATGCATGATGTTTACACTTACTGAGGTTACCAGGTTCCTGTACATGGCGTATCGTTGTTCTATTTATTTTTCCCCTTCCGCCCTCTCTCTCCCAGGTTCTTTCTCTTGGACCCCTTCCCATCTGCTAGAGATCTGTCCCCTTGTCTCCTTCTGTCCATCCTTTGTTGTGCTCTTTATTTGTATCTGCCTTACTCAAACAAGAGATACTATATGGTATTTATTCTTATGTGTTTGATTTATTTCACTCAATAATATATTTTCCAGGTGCATCCATTATAAATGTCTCCTATAAATGTCTCAAATTTTCCCTTTTTATAGCTGAATAGTATTCCATTATGTATAGATACAACAAATATATGAAAAACGCTTAGTATCCCTGGTCGTTAGAGAAATGAAAATTAAAACAACAGTAAGATTTCTACTTACACCAGAAAGCATGGCAATCATCAAGAGATCAAAAATAACAAATATGCCAGGCATGGTGGTACACAGCTATAATCCCAGCACTCAGGAGACTGAGGCAGGAGGATCACTGTGAGTTCCAGGCCAACCTGGGCTAAATAGTGAGTTTAAGACCAACCTGAACTACATGGTGAGACCCTGTTTTTCTAAAAAAGAAAAGAAAAAAAAAAAAAAGAAATGACTCAGCTATCCCCCTAATAGATGTCTTTTCCAGAGAGCTAAAGACATCATACTATAGCAGTACACATATACCAATGTGTATAGCAGCACAATTCATAATAAGTAAATCCTGGAAGCAGCCTGTATGCGCACCAACGGGTGATTGATAAAGAAAATGTGGTGTCTGTCTTGAATGTTCTTCTGTGTCAGCAGTCACAAAGAACCTCCAGATTGGTGGTTCCCTAGAAGACTCCTAGGTTCTTACCATGTAGTAGTGCTCAGGGGCATCGTTTCTTACAGTGAAAGGATACAAAGCAAAATCTGGAAAGGGAAAGATGTGTGGGTCCATATCCAGAGGAAACCAGGCACCAGCTTCCAAGAGTCCTGTCCCAGTGAGATCACACAAGTCATGCCCCGCCCGCCCTAGTGACCAGTGACAACACATGTTGCCAACCAGGGAAGCTCATGGAGACTCAGTGCTCGGGGTTTTTTCCTGAGGTCCGGTCATGTAGACCCCCTCTGCCTAGCACATTCCACATTCCAGACTCTCAGGAGGAAAGCAGCTGTTCAGCAGAAACCACTGTGTTTGCGCAAATAGTATCAGCACAATGCCGCACTGTTACTAGTTAGGATAGTGGAAACCCCAAGTTTCCAAATGCCAGCCAAGGGTCAACCTGGCCTTTTAAATAATAGCAGCCTCAGGGCTGCTGTGTTAACTGTTTTCTGGAAAAGCTTTTTTTTTAAAAGGACACTACCTGGAAATGATTTTTCCCAACCAGATTATCAAGTGGTTTTTGCCCTCTCTAAAGAGAGAGCAATATTTTTGAGTATTGCGATGCAAACTTTAGGGGATGGTGTTATAGCTTACTAGTAGAGCCCCTGCCTGAGATGCCTTGGGCTCAGTCCCCATTGCTCTAGAGTGACAAAACAAACACAGATACAAAGTGTGGTTAAAGAGCCAGTTTTTGACTTTCCAAGATGCTGAAGCACAGGATATTGTAGGTAGACTTGAAGGTGTATCGGCGGAGCATGGAGGAACCACTCAAACATGAACTTATTTTTTCCCCTTACTTGGTCTTTAGTCCCTTCAAGATGAACACTACCCAGCACAGCAACCTGCATTTATTTACATCTTTTCCACAGCACCATCTGGCCACTCCCAATCCATGTAGGTCTCTGTTCTCCAGTCTCTGGCGCAGCTTTGGTAATGTGACGTTTTATCACTTCCGTTCTGTCATAGTATGAGGTGGTTTTGTTGCTGTACTCTGTGCCTATCTGAATTTGATCATTCACTCCATTGAAAGTTCTGAAGTCTGAGCAGCAGATTAGTTACACACTCTGTGCCTTCTTGGCAGAACAACACACTTCAGAGTTGGTGCCTAAAAATGTTCATGGAAAGAGCAGCTGCAGTAAACTGGGAAGCAGTATCTTCTCCATGCTACCCTCTCGCTGCTTGACACAGAGCTGAGTTTTGTTCTGTGCTGAGGACTGTGATATAAAATGCTAAGCTGACAGTAACTGCTCGAGCTGAGTTCTGTCTGCAGCCAATGGTTTAATTAAATGTTTTAGTCTGCAAGGCATTTTGAGGTCACTGAACCCGAGTGTGGGCTTACATTGTCAAGTCATCTTTTCTGTTTCACTCTGCAGACTGCATCTAGATGTAGATGTGTTTCGTCCCTCTCCGTGTTTCCAGACTGTAGGAGTGTGGAACAGAGTTCACTACATTTCATTCTTAACATTTTGGCTTCATATATCCAGGCTAGCTCCCCGTCCCCTTTTTTTCCATTACTGGGGATTGAGCCCAAGGCCTTTGCACTTAGATACATAGCCAGTCCTTTTTTTTTTTTTT
>NW_004955467.1:1035554-1050515 GCF_000276665.1 Chinchilla lanigera
TTTTTGAAACAGGGTCTCACTCTGCAGTTTAGGCTGGCCTTGAGCTCACTTTGTAGCCCAGGCTGATCTCAAATTCACAAAGATTTTCCTGCCTCAGCCTCCTGCGTGCTGGGATTACAGGCGTGTGCCACCAATCCCAGCTAGTCCTTTTTAAAAATTTTTATTTTGAGACAGGGTCTCACTGAGTTGCTGAATTGCCCAGCCTAGGCTCAAATTTGTGACCCTCCTGCCTCAGCTTCCCAAAGTGCTGGGATTACAGGCCTGTGCCACCATGCCTGTTAAGTCTTTTTGTTATTTAACTTATTCCTTCATTCAGTTGGTTCACGTCCTCCCTCATTCCCTGTAACTCACTCTCATTCTTCTCCCCCACTGGCCAGCTATTCTGATTGGTTCCACAAATATGCTATACGTTCCACAATACGTATACTTGAAAATGCGCACTGTTTTGTGTGCATGTAGTTTTAATTTCATAAGTGGTGTCATTTTATAGCCTTTATTCTGTTTCTGAGTGTTATAATTCTCCACTGTGTCTATTACCATCACTGCCCATCCCTGTTCTGTGGCTCTCTGGCCTTTGTGTCCACCATGTTGCCTTTCTGCTTTCCTGTGCATGGACACCCAGCTTGAGTCCTACTCCCAGGTACCACAAACAGTGCTGAGGAAAACTCTCACACAAGCCCCACTGTGGGTTGGTGTGGGGATCTCTGGGACTTAGACCCTGGAGCAGGGCTACTTGCTCATAGTGTGTGCCAGTACAGCTGGTCCTCCTTACCTGTGGGTTCTGCATTCATGGATTCAACCATGTGCAGGTGGATAATAGTTTTAAAAAAATTATACCTGTACTGAACATGTAGAGGCTTTTGTCCCTTCCCTTCCCTAAACAGTACAGTACACAAGCTATTTGTATAACATTTACATTGTATTAGAAATTATAAGTAACATAGAGAAGATTTAAGGTACATAGGAGGATATGCATGGGTTATGTGCAAATATTAAACTTTATTATATAACCACCTTGAGCATTTGTAGACTTGGTATCCCAGGGGGCTCCTGGAACCAATCCCCTGTGGATGCCGAGAGACCGCTGTGCTTAATGTGAGCAGCACTGCCACCTTGTTCTCCAGAGTGGCTGTCCCATCCTCTTTCTCTGAGTGCCACGCGAGATTTATTTTTTCTTCCTTCCCGTATGTCTAAGGTGCAGGTGACGTACAGTTTGAATAACCCTTATGTGGAACCCTCGGGATTTTGGAATACTTGTATATACCTGAAATATCTCAGGAAGGGGACCCAAGTCTAAATAAAAATTAACTTATGTTTTATATACATTATATATATAGATTAAAACTAAATTTATATAATATTTTTAGTGCTCCTGTGTTTTGACTGTGACCTGTCATGTGAGATCACGTGTGGAATTTTCCACTTATGATGTCATGTAGCACTCAAGAAATTTGGATTTTGGAATATTTGGGATCTGGGATGCTCCATCTGTATACCACTGTATGTACATTAAGGACCTAGTATATGCCAGGCACTCAGATTATGATGATAAATAGACAAACCCTGACTTAATTGACAAGTTCTGTCTGTTAAGCTTAATGTTGGAAGAGAGATAAGTGAACAGTCAGTTACCAAAGATGATGACAGGCCAGGCCAGGGCTGTGCCCAGAAATTGGCAGTGGGGGTTGGGATCAGGGCATGTCAGGACTTTCTAGAAGTGGTAATATCTACATGAGGTTCAGGAGGAGCTAGACAGAAGGCAAGGACCTCTGTTGTAAGCCCAGAGGTTACGAGTTTAGTTCAATGTAGCTGGAAAGTGAAGATCAAAGAAAGAGTTGGGATAGATTGTAGTAGAAGTGATAAGCCGCCAAAAGTGGAACACGAGTGACAGGAAGTAAGTGGGATAAAATATCCACACACTGAATCATGAATGCTCAAATAATCAAAGGTTGATGATGATAATTCCCAAGCTATTAAAATGTATCAGAACCAAAGGAACCATCAAGAGGTTTCTCAATTTTTTGAGGTTTAAATAACCCTTATAAGAAAATAGTAGAAGCCCATACAAGTAAACTACAAGCAAAGTTAACATATGCTATGTATGTAAACATCCTAAAAAAAATAACAAGATGAGTTCAGCAGAATATTATAAGGAAAAAACTTTGACCACATAGATTTTATTCTAGGGGTTCTGGAATGTTCTCCCATTAGAACATATGTAAGCTCAACACCTGGTACGGATAAAAAGGGGAGAGCTGTGTAATGGTCTTTGGAGAGTCTAGAAAACTACTTGACTGAATGTGACATTGAATTTCATCATTCCTTGAGGAGCTTTCCTGCCTTGTACCTTCATTTTGTGCAGTGCTGTTTGCCTGGTTACCTTTTCATTTCTCTGGCAAATCCTTACTCATTAGTTCTGTCACTTTGCATGCATGATCTCCTTTGTGAAGCTGTTCTTGTTTACTCTGTGTGGTGTGAGTGCTTCTCTTCTCTCCACTCCAGGAACATTCCTTTCTTGCGTCTCAGCTGGAATTTTTTGCCTTCTGTCGGAGCTAGGTACCATGTTCGATATGATGACCCAAAAGCAGGACAGTGCACAGCAGTGTGCCTCTTCTTTCTCAGTTCATTGTCTGCCCTTCTTCTGCTCTGCTCTAGCTCTAGATAATTGCTACACACTTCATTTTACTTCCTCCCTTGTCAGCTGGCTTGGCCCAGAATGACTAGTGAGAAGTGCTGGTGAGATATTGGGAGGAAAGGAGGAGCCAGGGTGTTCGTTTTCTGTGTTATGCTGTGGACTTTCCCTCTGGGGTGGTCCAGGCCACAGCTGAGGACCATGGCAGCACCCTCTTTCTCCTTTGCCTTGCCAGCATTGGAGGTGGTAGCAGGGTTGTGTGTGGCTCATCCCTGGACCTGTTACTGTCCTGTTTGACTTATTAGCCCTTCTCCAAACCTTGTAATTAGTTGCCATGTTAAATTTTGTCTTTAACCGGGGATGGTGGCACATGCCTGTTGATCCCAGCACTCTGGAGGCTGAGGCAGGAGGATTGTTTGAGGCCAGCCTGGGCTACAAAGTGAGCTCAAGGCCAGCCTGAACTGCACAGCGAGACCCTGTCTCAAAAAAAAAGTTAAAAAAATTTTGTCTATCAGGCTGTTGCTTTTGAATGTTCTCTCCTTGACTGGGTTCTGCCTGATGTACACAAAGTTCCTATTTAGTGTACTCACAAATCTCTAGAAAAAAATAGACATTAAAATGACTGTAAGTTTGTCTTAATGCTCGTCTTCTTTTGAAAGCAGACTTTGGGCACGGGAATTAGCCAGAATGAGCCAGTGACCTAGGTCAGTCAAAATCTGAGCACAACACACACACACAGAGCAAAGACCCTGTCAGAATCGAGGGAGGAGATGACCGTCGACAAGCCAAGGAGAGAAGCCTGGACTAGGTTCATCCCTCTCTGTTCCCAGAATGAGCCAACCCTACTGACATCTTGCTGTTGCACTTCCTGCTTACAGACTGTGCCTCAGCCACCCTGTCCATGGTACTTTGTTTTGGTGATCTAGTAAGCTAAAGCACGTTTATACCCTCAGGCCCAAACAGCCACTAGTCTTTCTGTTCCTACAGATTTCCTTACCCTTGATGTCTCATGAGTGGAATCATATATGTGGTCATTTGTGACTGACTTCATTTACTTAGCTTAATGTTTCCAAGGTTCATCCATGCTGTAGCATGTAGTAGTATGTTACTCCTTTTGTAGACACGATATTCTAAAGTATGACTATATCATGGTAACCTGTTCGTCAGTTGATGGGCACTTGATTGTTACTGACTTTGTAGTTGTTAATGGTACAGGTATAAACACTCATGTACAAGTTTTTGTGTATATTTATGGGGTACCTACCATGCACTAGAATTCCTGGGTCATACGGTAGCTCTGTGTTTAACCATTTGAGGACTTGCTGCAGTTTTCCAGGTGGTGGTGTCATTTTGTGTTCCCTTAGCAGAGAATAATGATTCTGATTTGTTTGCATGGTTGCCGATACTTGTTACTGTCAGACTTTGCTAGCCATCCTAGTGAGTATGTATTATGGTTTAGATCTAAAATGTCTCCCAAAAGTTGCATGTGTTTTATTTCTTTTCTTTTTTTTTATTTTTCCTCTGGTACTGGGAATCGAACTCACAACCTTGCACTTGCCAGGCAGGTGCTGTGCTGCCGAGCTAAATCCCCAGCCCTGCATGTGTTTTATTTCTATAAGGTCATTAATCTCACCTCTTTCATTTCTGACTTCAGTGATTTTTCTTTTTCTTTTTTTTTTCTTTTTGGATCAATCTACGACATCAGTTTTGTTAAACTTTTCAGTGAACCAGCTTTTGGTTTTATTTATTTTCTCTATTGTTTTCCTATTCTCTGTTTTCTCTTTCCTGCCCTAATCTTTATTATTTCTTTACTTGTAGATCTGAGTGCTGGCACTGTAAGCCAACGAACACCTGGGATTAATGGGAGCCACTGGAAGCTGAAAGTGGCCCAGAAGTAGTCACCCCTTGAGCTCTGTGGGGGAGCATAACCCTGTAGACACTTGGTCGCAGAGTACTAGCCTCCATAACTGGGAGAAAATAAATTTCTGGTTTTTTTTTGGAACTGGGACTCAAACTCAGTACCACACGCTTGCTAGGCAGGCATCGTGCCATTGAGCTATCTCCCTGGCCTCAATTTCTGCTGTTTTAGGCCAAACGGTTGTGGTAATTTATTGCTGGAGCATGAGGAAGTTAATGCAAACATTTAAATTCCTTTAATGATTTTTTTCACTGTATTTCTTTGTTTTTTTTCCTAAGAAATTTGTCTAGGGTGTACCATGTACCTCTTAGCAGAATGTATCTCATATTTTACTAAATTAATTCTAATGAGATACAGAAACATTTTGCACTTTTAACATTATTCCCTTTCCCTCTTTTTTTTTTTTTTGTCACATTACTGGTATACATACTCTGCCTATTAATACTATAAATCCAACCATACTTCATTATAATTATTACTTTACCATCTATAGTAATATCCTTAGCCCAGTACAACTTAGTTACAAGCCACCCTTCTGTCAAGTCAAAGAAATTTTTGACCAACCTTACATCCAAAGGTTTTCTCCTGTTACTTCCTTTTTTTTTTTTTTTTTGGTTTTTCTCCGGTACCGGGAACCAAACTCACGACCTTGCGCTTGCCAGGCAGGCGCTTTTGCCACTGAGCTAAATCCCCAGCCCCCTGTTACTTCCTTTTTTATATATGTTTACAGTACATAATGTGAGTAGCTGTGAGTAGTTGGTACATGACACGTTTTTTTTTGTACTGGGAATTGAACCCAGGCCTTGTGCATACCAGGCAAGTATTCTACCACCAAGCTACATCTCCTGCCCTTTTTAAATTTTATTTTGAGATATAAAATAACTTTGCTAAATTGCCAATTAGGCCTCGAACTTGGTGATCCTCTTGCCTCAGCCTTCTGAGTAGCTGGAATTATAGCCATCTGCTACCACACCCAGCTCTAAATTTACTATAAATTTAAATTTCATATTTAAGTCCTTGATTCATTTTGAGTTAATTTTTGCATGATATGTATCACTTGGATTGAGATTTATCTTTTTGCTTGTGGGTGTCCATTGATTCCACATCATGTATTAAAAAAATTATCTTCCTTCACTGAGTTGCTTCAGCATCTTTGTCAAAAATCATTTGTATATATAAAAATATCACTTGTATGTATTTGTGTGTGCTTCTTTGTTCTGTCTGGTCCCACTGATTATGTACCTGTTGTGTGTCAGTATCACAATCTTGATTCTGTAGCTGTGTAAGTCTTGAAATTGTATAAATTGATTATTCTCATTTTAGTATTCTGCAAATTTGCTTTAGCTATTCAAGTTCCTTTGCATTTCCATATAAATTTTAGTATAATCTTGTGTATATTTATATGAACTTCTGCTAGGAAATTGTTTCAGCCTATGTAATAATTTGGATAGAATTGATATTTTTACTGTACTAAATTTTCCAATGCATAAGCATGGTATTTCTCACTCTAACTGGGTCCTCTTTGGTTTCTTTCATCAGCATTTTGTAGTTTTCAGCATACAAATTCTGTACACATTTGGATAGATTTATACCTCATAAGTATTTTTATGAATAATTAAGAACATCATATTTGTATTTCAGTGTCCATATGTTCATTTCTAGTACATAAAGGTACAGTTGATTTTTGTATGTTCATCCTGTATTCTTTGAATTCATTAAACTCACTTATTTTAAGGCTTTAAAAATTGGGTTGCCTTTTATTTTCTAAATACACAATCATGATGTTCAAATAAGGACAGTTTCATTTCTTTCCAATCTGTACACCTTTCATAATTCTCTCATCTTCCAGTGTGCAAGCTAGAGCTTCTACAGTGCTTCTGATTGGCCCTCTGTGTAGCACTAACAGTGGTTGCTCACAGTATTACCTTGATACACAGGTTTTCACAATTTACTAGTGTCATTATTTTACAATGTTAGTGTAGTGTAGAAACCTACCTCTCTTTACTTTCCCCTTTTATAAATCTCAACATACATTTAGAAGCACATCAGGCAGGGTTATAATTTTTGTTTCCTACATCAAATGTAATTTAGACATTTTATTGCAAACAAACTTACGGCATGTTTGTTTCCTGTGTTATTACTGCTCTTAGATTTCTCCATCATTTCCCTTTGCCCTTTTTTTCTTTTCCATGGTGTTGGTGGTGCAACCCAGGGCTTTGCCCTTGCTGGGCAAGCACTCTTACACCGAGCTGCACCAGCTGTTCAATTCTTTCAGGGTAGGGTTGCTGGCAACGTGTTTTCTTATTTTCCTCTACCTGAGAGTGTCTTGATTCCCTTTGATTCCTGAAGGATATTTTCACTGGACCTAGGATGCTGTGTCCATAGTACTTTTGGCACTTGAAGAGTACTGTATTGTTTCCTTTGGGCCTCCACAGTACTGTTGAGAAATCTTCTGTTATCTTAATTATTTTTGTCCCTGTAGGTAATTTGTTTTTCTCACTGCTTGTAAAACAATTTCTTTTAATATTTTCAGAAGTTTAATTCTGGTGTATCCTGGTGTGTGTTTCTTTGAGCATTCAGTTTGGGATGTAGCTTTGCTTTTTTTTTTTTTTTGTTTTTTTTGGAAAAGGGTTTTGCTATGCAGTTCAGGCTGGCCTTGAGTTCACTTTGTAGCCCAGGCTGGCCTGGAACTCACAACAATCCTCCTGCCTCAGCCTCCCGAGTGCTGGGATTATAGGCGTGTGCCACCACGCCCAGCTGTGTGTCTGTTGATACCCAGGATTCCTGCCATGTGGCTTGGTGTTCTGGTTCTCAGCTAGGCCTCCCAGATCCCTCTTTGGCTGAGGGTGGTGCTCACCACAATGCCTTCATTCCGTCCTGCGGGGAGAAAGGAAGGGTGACTGCACCACCTCTGGGCACAAGTAACATCACTGACTAGGTCACCTCTGATCCCAATCAGTAGGGAGGGGAAGGGGTGCCCTCATCCTGCTAGGTGGGAGTGTGCCATGAATTGAATGTTCCCACCAAAACTCAAGTAATTTCATCACTGTTGTGCGGTACTGTGAGATGGAGCAAGATGGGACTGTTAAGAGATGACTGGGTAGCAAAGGCTCTGCTTGGAGTAATGGGTTATCACTAAAGTGACTCTGTTATAGAAACGTGCTCTCTAGCACTGTGTCATTATGGGATGCTCTCCACCTTGTCAGGATCCAGCAGGAAGGCTGTCACCAGGAGCTGTGCATATGCTAGAGCCTTGCTCTTGGGCTTTCAGAACTGTGAGCTAAATAAACTTACTTGCTTTATAAAATTTTCAGCCGTGGATACAGTCATACCTTGGTACTCAATTGCTTTGAAACTCATTGAATTTGGTTCTCAGTGCATTTTGACATGAAAATTTTGTCCCAATTGCCTTGCGACTCGCTACCCTTTCCAACTAGAACAGTTTGTTTTGCACTTGTCATTTTTGTGGTACTTGTGGTGTCTCCTGGAACCACTTAATGAGTACCGAGATAGCAGTGTATTTTTTTATGCTGCCCCAACCCCAAGTCAGACTGAGACAGAATGAAAGTCTAGAGTCCGCTGGTGCTGCTGGGGTTGAAGGACGACTCCTCATTGCTGTCAGGCAGGAATAGAGCCTTGGTCCTTATTTGGCCTTCCCTGACACTTTGCTGATGGAGGTATTGGGCTCCTTGTTATGCTTTATGACTGGGGGTGTCGGCCCCCACTCTTTTCTTGTTACACTGGGGATGGGGTCGGGCACAGTTTTGCAGCTTGAGGGGCTGGTGTTTGACTGGAAAAGAGCAGTATGGTTTGTGTGTGTTCTGTTTCATTACATTGTTCTTTCCCTGGTATTTCGGCTAGAGAAAGCAAGCTTTTCCTGGAGCTCTTTCTGTCTGGGTTCTTTGGTGTTTCTAAATTGCCCACTTCTAGGGGCTAGGGGTTTAGCTCAGCGGCACAGTGCCTGCCTGGCAAACGCGAGGTCATGAGTTCAATTCCTGGTACCAGAAAAAACAAAAAAAAACCCTTCTCTAAATTGCCCACTTCTTCAGGTCCACATCTGGAATAATAAGGCAAAAAGAAAACCCAAAGACTGACTCATCACAGCACTGTTCCTCGGGCTCTGAGTTCCCTGGACAGTCTGCTGCCGGCTTTCCGCCTTACAAAGCTTTCTTATATTTGTTTTATATCCAATGTCCAGGGCTTCAGTTGTACTTAGTGAAAAGAATAAGTATATCTCTGTCTTCATGGAAGCCCAAGTCCACACCATGGTTGTGTGTGTGTGTGTGTGTGTGTGTGTGTGTTTTCCAGGATTAATTTATTTTTTATGAAACTGGATCTTCATTAAGAGGCCAGGCAAGTTTTCCAGTACAGTACAGTGTCCCACATTCTGCCTTTGTCCAGTTTTTCCTTCTTCTCTTCCTGAGGAGTCTTGCATGAACAGTTTTGGTGGGAAGGCTCCTGAGTGATGCTGTGTATCTTACTGCACTGCTCGAGGAGCCCTGTGATGTCTGCTTGCCACACTGGTGGGGATGGCACCCTTGACCATGCCTTCCCTGGTGCTATTAATAAATTATCTCTGGGGAGAAACTTTGCTCTCATGTGGGCATCCGTTTCTCCAACCTTTTCTTTAATGGTTTTAGCGTCTTTTGGTGAATATATTAAGTTTACAAAATGGTAACTTTCCTAATTTTGTTGTTTTCTTTCAGTTTGTTAGCTAGCATTCATCTCTAGAGAAGAGCTTTATCTTCCATCCTTTATTCTTTTTTAGCATCAATATGTGCTTAGGTCATGTTTTATAATTTACTGTTTTATACTCTTATACACGTATACCTATGTATTTATATGTATATTTTTCTTTTTTGTGGTGCTAGAGACTGAACTTAGGGCTTTGTCCATGCTAAGCAAGTGCTTTGAGTATACCCCAGTCTCGTTATATTTTTGACATTATATGTTGTTAATATTGCCCTAGACAGGCCACAACACACTGAACTCCTCTGGGTTCACTCTTCTGTTCTTTTTTTTTTTTTTTTTTTTTTTTTAAAGAATAAAAGGATAACAATAATGGGGGGGGCTTACCAAATTAGAGACAAAGTGGTAGGAAATTATCAATGGTTATTGTTTTACATATTGTTATCTACAAGATAGTTTCTCAGGAAAACAAATAGACAAATAATAGTGAGTTACAGACAAAAGAGGTAGGACATTATCAATAGTCGTTGTACTCTACTTAGGTATCTTCAAAAGAAAATAAACAGAACTATACATGAGTGACCTATTGAATAATCATTAACTATTCTCAATGGTTGTTGTAGGAAACACATAATAAACATGCATCCGTTTATGAAATAGGATAGGAACAGTACAAACATTACAGAGTTATGGATAGGTTAGTAGGAAAATATCAATGACTGCTGTAATACATGTTGGTATCTTAGAAGTGGTTTCTCAGAAATCTTCCGTTCTTTTTGAATGGCCGTGGTAATCAAGAGCATTTCCCTGATTTCTGAGCATCCCAAGATGTTTACAAGTTTACCAGATTCACTTCATGCTCCACACCTTGAATCAGCTATCTCTAGAGGATCCTGCTTCCTTCTAGTAGGAATGGTATTTACAAATGTGCGTAAGTGTCTGGGAGGAAAAGAGGGAGGATAAACTGAATTAAAGTACTAATCCATAGTCATAACTGCTGCTGTTTCTTAGTGATTTAAATCTTTATTCAAAATTAGGGAGGTAGTTGGGTGTGGTGATGCATGCCTGTAATCCCAGCACTCTGAAGGCTGAGGCAGAAGGATTGTTGTGAGTTTGAGGCCAGCCTCGGCTGCAAAGTGAGCTCAAGGGCGGCCTCAGCTACACAGCGGGATCCTGTCTTAAAACAAACAGACAAACAAACAATCAAAGTTGGGGAGGTAGTGTTTCAGTATCATAGTAGGGGAATTTTGTCTGTGTTGGCCCTGCCACTGGAATTACGTGGGAACCAGAAAAGTGTCTCTCCATTTTTATGTTCATAGTGTTGAGCTCTGTCTCTGGGACAAAAGCAGCACTTAAGAAAGATTTGGCCTTAAATTGTGCTAAGCAAATTCATAAGCTAGTCATTGTACAACTCAAGCATCTCACTTTTTCCTGTCTTTTTTCCTTTTTTGATGCTGTGGATCAAACCCAGGGCCTTGCTTATGCTAAGCACATGCTCTCCCATGGAGCTACACCCCCAGCCTAATTAAAGTGTTTTTCTTAAGTTCTGACTCTTGAGACTGGTCAAGTTGCACAGAAATGTTAATAGGCTGCAGGAAAATTATTAAATATTTCAGAACGTGTTTCTCTTGTTGAATGGGAAGCATTTTACTGGCTTCAGCATACTAAAAAAAGGCCCCAAGATGTGAGGCTGTTTTTGCTGGCGGTGGTAAGCAGTGAAGTGGTTTAACCGGCTTCAGTTTCAAGGCTTGCTGAAGTTGATTTCCAAGCTTTATGGCTCACCCTAGAGGTGAGTGGTATAAAACTGGCGTGTTTTTTCTTTTGCTCACTGATGCTCCTTTTGCTTTATAACTTCAAAGCCAGTGGGTTGCTTAATTTCTATTCTTCATCTGGAAAAGATTGTAACAGTCTCCTAAACAAATTGAATTAAGGTGTAATGAGTTTAAATATTACCAAGTGTGTATATGCATTATATACTACATGGTACCTCACTAATATGTATAATTTTTATATTTTATGTACCAGTTAAAATAAACTTAAAAAGATTAATGACAGAAACATATAAAATCCTTTGATGTGTAGTAATCAAATAAAAGATGTATTACAGAAAAAGCACAGAACTTAGTCATTATGAGGCATAACAAAGGAAGCCTCTCCTCGGATCCTAGGGTTTGTTTTTACTTGAAGGAATTGTAGTGTGATATTTTAATAAGAGTTTCAAATGAAAGGGTAGTTGCAGACCAGATCTTCTTTCGAGACCATAATGATAAAGGGACTCCACAGTTAGAGTTTTTTCACTTTACCTAAATTGGGCGAGGCTGAGGGCACATGAAAAGTGGATTTATTTATAACCTGCCCTTGAGTGAAGGAACAGAACCTAAAAGGAAGGACTAACACATTAAACACTGTATTTATGAGTAAGAGGGGTGTGTGTCTTTGTGTGTGTGTGTTTATGATCCAAAAGAGGACTTTTGTTTCATTGCCAGTAGTTTAAGCATGAGGTTTAAAGAAATGTTTTGCTTCCTGAATTTGACTTCAAAAGTATTACTTGAGCTCAGGAGCTCGAGATTAGCCTCAACAATATAGTGAGACCTCATCTTAAAGACAAAAAAGTAGTTTTTACTTGGGATAAAAATAGCAAACAATATAGATAAATGACTTAGGGAAAATTCCCACTTTCCTTCAACATTTTTTTTTTTTAATGTTCCTTCAACATTTTGTTTCTATTCTCTCAGACGTAAATACAAAGGCCATACTTTCAGGGATCATTTCTATAGTACGTTACTAGAGAAGTTTCTCTGATTGTGTAGAGTACCAGACATAAATACAATAACAATTTTCTCACACTAACATATTCACACTGTTATGCTGCTACGCCTTTTTTGAAGTGGGATCTCAGTATGTTATCCAGGCTGGCTTGAACTCCTAGGTTCAGATGATATTCTTGCCTCAGCCTCCCAAGTATCTCAGGCTACAAGTCTTAGCCCTGTACCTAGCCTTGTTGTTGTTTTCTTGTTTGTTTGTTTCTTTTGAGACAGTGGCCCATGAACTCTCTGTGTAGCTCAGCCTGCCTTGAACTTGTGGCGATCCTCTTGCCTCAGCCTCCTGAGTGCTGGCATCACAGACATATGCCACATACCCGCCTTTTTTGATAGCTAAATTCTGTGGCATTTAGCCAGTGTCCAGCTGTGGGATAACTTCTCCATCCTTGTTATAGACAGTGCATCTGTGGAGCACTCTGCATGCATACCTGCTGGTTCATGTGTTTGGCAGGATTGCTTCCAAGGAGTAGAGTTCCTGGGACACAAGTTGCAAATATTTGGCTGGGGCCATGGAGAGCATTTGTGAGGCCCTGGGTTCAGTCTCCAGCCCTGGACAAAAGAAGAAAAAAAGGAAGAATTAAGATGTTTTTTAAAAAAAGATTTTCACCGTTGTTCTCCTGAAGGATTAATGACTTTATAGTAACTAAGAATTCTTCATCTTGTGAATGGATAAAGAAAGTGTGATGTTTATATATAATAGAGTATTACTGTGCCATAAAGAAGGATCAACTTGTCATTTATAGGAAAATGGGTGCACTTTGAGACCATAATATTTTTTTTTTTTGGTTTTTTTCTCCGGTACCGGGAACCGAACTCACGACCTTGCGCTTGCCAGGCAGGCGCTTTTGCCGCTGAGCTAAATCCCCAGCCCCGAGACCATAATATTAAGTGAAACAAAGCAGACACAGAAGTGTCTGCTAAGTATCACATGGTTTCTCTTATGTGGGAACCCCAAATTATAAATGAAAAGCAAAGTAAAAGCTAGATAATAGGAAATAGGAAGATGGCTCTTTTGCAGAAGGGGAGAGGACCGAGAGATGGAGGGAGGGGAGGGAGAAGCGATAAAAAGATGTGTTCTGTGCCTGTACCAGCTCCCAGCAAGGAGTGCGTGTACTGCAAACATGTATGAATGAAACACTGAAGGAGAAAAGAATTACTCACCTTAGACCACATCAGGTCTCTCTCGGTTCCCTCTTAACACCTATCTTCCTTCCCTGGGGTGCATGTCAAAGTACATTTTTTTTTTGAGACAGCCTCTCACTATGCAGTTCGGGCTGGCCTTGAGTTCACTTTGTAGGCCAGGCTGGTCTTGAACTCGCACCAGTCCTCCTGCCTCAGCCTCTTGAGTGCTGGGATTAGAGGCATGTGCCACCATGCCTGGCCAGAATTACATTTAAATAATAGGGAGCTGTTTTAAAACCCCCGTTCCTGGGCAGTGTAATGGTGTTACTGTTTCCCTCCATCATGTCCTTTGCATCTCCTCCTACAGTCTCCTTGTTTTGTTATGCTTCATATTCCTACTTTATTGGGAAACAGGACATGCTGGGCAGGCTATTTCTTACTTCAGCATCAGTTTAAGAAACCTGTAACCTGTCTGGGGTCTGAAGAACGGAGGGTCAGTTTTTGTAGTCCTTTCTGATGCTGTTGTCTTGGGAAGATGGTCTTTCTACCTGCCATGAGGGCGGAGGCCTTTTCCTACTTCCATATTGATTGAATTTCCTTCTTCACTTTGATTTTAACAGATAGGAATGTAAGTAAGTGTTTTCTTTTGCCTGAACTAGTGGCACACACCTGTAATCCCAGTTGCTTGGGAGGATGAGGCTGAAGGATCACAAGTTCAAGCCCAGCCTGGGCAACAAAGTGAGACCTTGCCTCAAAAAAATTTTTTTCTTTTAGAAGAATTCCTCAATATATAGCTTAAAAATTATATTTTGTGAAGTAATATGTGACAGTATATAATTCAACATGTTCAAAAGGGGACATGGGGGAAAAAAAGCTTATCTTCCACTCTATCCCTTAGCCTCTAGTTCTCAGCCCTGGGAAAAATAAATATATAGAGTGGAAATGCTTTGTCAAAGGATATAGGCATTTGTACATTTAATAGGTATTATCAAACTGCCCTGCCTAGAAGTCATCAGTATGTGTGCAACTAGCAAAAAATAAGGTTCAGGGCTGGGGATATAGCTCAGTGGCACAGCACCTGCCTGGAAAGTTGAGATCCTGAGTTTGAGTTCTGGTACCAAAAAAAAAAAGATTCAGTTTCCTCACACTTTCACCAATATTAATCGTGATGTACCCACTTTAAAAAATTTTTACATTCTGATAAGCAAAATGAGTTTAATAGTTTGCATTTTCATATTAATACTGAAGTTGAGCCTCTTCCACATTGGAAGTCTGTCTGTTTTTTCTACAAATTGTCCGTTACCTTTGTATGTTTTTAATCTGGGGTTAATGGTATGGGTTTTTTCCCCCCTCAGGTTTGTAGATAACTTTTATGTATAGAAAAATTAACTGTATATGAGCAAATCATATTTTTTTGCCCAATTCATTTAATTATAATTAGCTATCTTTGTGATGTTTTATAGCTGCCTAGTTTTTATATGCTAAGTAGACTTTCTCCATGCTAAGACTCTAAATATTCTCCTGTGTTTGCTTCTGTTAAGTATATTATTTTCATTTTTAAATAAAACACCAGATAATGGTGGAGTCACTTTTGTTGTAAGGAGTAAAGTAGGGTTCCCAGTAGGTTTTTTCCAGATGCCTGTCCTGCTGTCTCAACACCATTTATTGGTTCCTTTGAAATAGCAGCTTTATCATAGATTAAAGTCCTGTGTGTGTTCGGACCTAGTCTTGGTCTGTTCTATGTCTGTGTGTCAATTCTTTTTTTTTTTTTTTTTTTT
>NW_004955467.1:1051441-1117816 GCF_000276665.1 Chinchilla lanigera
TCTTGATGCTGCAGCAAAAGCAGCTGCTTTTTCTCGGTCTTTTTGTTTTCTCTCCTTGCCCTCCTCCTTGTCACAGCTATAGAATTCTGAGGAGGCAATCCTTACTAATACCTCAAATGAGCCATCTGGGGTGAAAGCCATTTTTGGCTTTTTCTCTCCAGCCTCCCAGTGCATTGGGACCCTGCAACCACTTAGTGTCTTCTCCCCAACCATCAGCACAGACAGCAGGAATCTCGGTGCAGACCTCTCCAGAGCTCCATGCACTCCTACACCGCAGGAGGAGTGCTGTCAGGGGAAGAATGGCTTCCAGGGGGTCTCCCCAGGTATTGCACAGGGACCTCCTGGTTTCTAGCTTCCAGATGGCTCTCGTGACCCCAGTCAACTACACCTCTGAGTCTTCAGGCATAGTCTGTATTTTTGTGTTCTCCGAGTCCTTGTTTAGCAGCTGCTCCTCCGCTGACTTTGGACCTTTCTGGTTCTCAATGGCAGGGGCAAGAGCGACCCGTTTTGTGGCATTTATTGCCAGGGGTTTCTCCATGTCGGGATGATTCACCCATGTCTCCAGGCGGATGTCCGCAGCTGGCACGTGGCAGGCCAATTGTGTCATTGCTTCTCTGGGCCATGATAGTTCTTGACTGTGCGGTGGTGATTGGCCTGAGGGCCGGCGCGTGCTGGCGTGCACCGCCACACACCTTCTCAGACACCGGCTGCCCACCTCCCAGGCCCCTGCGCAGCTGGGCTCCAGCCCAAAGGCCGGAGCTCCCTGCTGCATGGCTTCCTGGACCTGTGTGTCTATTCATGTATCAGTGCCAATCTCTAAAAAATTTAGAGATATTTACTTATTTATTCATTTTCCATGCTGGAGATGAAACCCCCAGCTTTATACAATTTAGGCAAGTGCTCTACTGCTCACCTACACTCCTAACCCAGGCTTAAAATATTTTTAAAAGTGTTAATTCAATAAAATTATTCTGAAGAAAAGTGATGTTTGAAAATTTTAGTAGTGTCTTCACAATGAGTTGTTTTAGGTACTTCTGGGCATAATCTGCTCTTTGTGTAAGGATGTACATTCACTTACCGTCTTAGTTACTTTTCTGTTGTTGCTGAGACAAACCAAAGTTAAGGAAGGAAAGATTTATTTAGCTCACAGTTTGCGGAGATTTCAGTCCATACTCAGCTGGCTCCAAGGTGGGGTGGCATGGCCCAGGGGCAACTGTTCAGGGCAGCAGAAGACAACAAAAGCAACAAGAGCAAAAGGGAGGAGCAGAGAGAGCAAGCCTCTTTTCCTCCTTTATATTGTATGTAGGCTGCCTGCCCCAGGGTGGGTATAACACTCACACGCATAATCCCAGCATTGGACCATGAATCAATCACAAACTCTAGAAGCCACCCCATGACTGCATGAGGCTTTAGGGGACATCCAAATGCAAACCATAACACTTACCTACTTGGAATTGCTCTTGCTTACAGAAGTAAGCACTCTTGCTTGATCATTCTGCATTCTCTTATTCTAGTTCCCCGTAACATAGGAAATGAATTTGCTAATAAAATTGGGATAGCAATTAGGATAGATCTTTGTTCTGTATGTGTAAACATTAACTGACCCATGTTACTCTCAAGTTTGATGCTTCACCTTAGTAAGCAACCTTCAGTAGTTAACTGGCCCTTTGATATTCTCTGGGAATAAATAAAATTGCTACAAATTTTTAGACCAATTGGTGCATGTGTTGGTAAAGAGGAACTTCTTTAAGCACAATTTCAGAGCAATAGAAGCACATTTTTGTCATTGTGCTAACTGTTCTACCTAAAATAGTTGCACGGAATGCCCCAAGTAAGCATTTGGTCTGTTGTTGTTGTTAAAGAAACTTACTTAGCTTCCATCTTGAACTTGTCAAATCCTTCCTTTTAAACTATTTCATTTATGTAAACATTTGTTTTAGTGGTTTTTTTTTTTTCTTACTTTGGATTTTTTCATTCATTTAATTTATCAAATATATTTTGGTTACCTGCTGTGTGCTTAATAGTATTCTAAGTACTAATGTGCAGTGGGGAACAAAAACGGACCCTACCCCCTGCTGCCACCATGGGAGGGGCCTTGAATGCAGGAAGCCTAGGTGAGCTGCCTGGGGTCCTGGATCCTATGGCCCCGCCCCCCACTGCCACTGCAGGAGGGGTCTTGGACTTGGGACCCTGGGTGAGCTGACTGGGTGCCCCAGTCCTCTGGCTCCGCCAGCTGCTGCCATCTCAGGAACAAACTTGAATCCCTGGAAACCTAGGGAGATTTGAAAATGACAAAATGAAGAAGCAAAATGCAATCTCAGCCAAGCACCCCACCCAGAATAAGTCCAGGAAACATCAACATGGAAGAACATGGAAGTCACAGACTTGAAATTTCTCAAATGATAGCAACTGAAGTAAAGAACCAACTATATCAGGCTACAGAGGAAATCAAGTCAGAAATAATTGCTCAGGTAAAAAAAGAAATGACAGCCATAGTGAAAGAATTGCTGGGCATATCCAGATAAGACATAGATAAAAAAATAGAGGAACCCAGAAAAATGATGTAAACCTTGAGTGAACAGTATAGGAAAGAATTAGAATACATGAAACAGATTCAGAGAGAGATTCAGGGAATTAAACATTCCATTGAAAGCTGGAAGAACCGCTTGAATGAAATGGAAGACAGACTCATAGACCTTGAAGACAGCATTGCAGCTAGTGATCATGAAAGAAAAGATCTCTTAAAAATAACAAAGGAACAGCAAATAATAATTCAACAGCTGCAAGATGAGGCAAAGAAAAACAATATAAGGCTGATAGGTGTCAACAAAAGAGCAGGAGACAACATGAATGACAGAAAAAGACTATTTGCCGCAGTGATAGCAGAAAATTTCCCAATCATGGGACAGGAACCTTATATACACGTGAGTGAGGCATAAGAACCACAATTAGCCATAACAAAAATAAATCTACACCTAGACACATAATAATCAAGATCCTAGAAAATGAGCAAAAGAACAGGGTATTAAAAGCTGTTAGAGAAAAGAAACAGATAAGGGGCTGGGGATATAGCTCAGTGGTGTAAGTGCCTGCCTGGCAAGTGCGAGGTCATGAGTTTGATCCCCTGTACCACCAAAAAAAAAAAAAAAAAAAAAGAAAAGAAACATCACCTATGAAGCAAAGCCCACCAGAATCAAGGCAGATTTCTCAACACAAACCATCAAGTCAAGAAGAGCTTGGAGTGAAGTATTCCAGGTCCTAAAACAAAACAACTTCCAACCCAGATTGGTGTATCCTGGAAAACTACCCTTCAAATTTAATGAAGAAATAAAATATTTCCATAACAAAGAACAACAAAAGAACATCAAGAGTGCCAAACCAACCCTACAAAGAGTACTAAAAGATATTCTAGAATGAGATAAAAATGACCACAATTTCAAGAACAGCAGTAGAAAGGAACCACCTAGCAGAGCAAGCAGTTAAACAGAGGGTAAAAGTAGAAACCAACAGCAGGTAAATAACATGACAAAGATAAACCAACACATTTCAGTTGTACCCTTAATGTAAATGGCCTCAATTCACCAATCAAAAGAAGCAGACTGGCAGAGTGGGTCAAGAAACAAAGTCCAGCAATATGCTGCATACAAGAAATGCATTTACTTCAAAAGGAAATCCATAGACTGAAAGTCAAAGGATGGAAAACAACAGGAACCCAGTAAAAAGCAGGGGTAGCCATTCTTTTTGCAGAAAAGGTGAACTTCAAACTAATAACAATCAAAAGAGATAAAGAAGGTCACTATATTCTTGTTAAGGGAAAACTGCAAGAGGAAGAGATAACAATCATAAATATATATGCACCAAATGTAGGAGCATTCAATTATATAAGGCAAATTTTAATAGACATGAAAAGTCAAATAAGTAATAACACAGTTGTAACAGGATTTTAACACCCCATTGTCAAAAAGAGATAGATCAACTGGACAAAAAAATCAGCAAAGAAATAACAACTAAACCAAATGTGTGAACAAATGGACTTAGTAGACCTTTACAGAGTATTCCACCCAACATTAGAATACACATTTTTCTCAGCTACACATGGGACATTCTCTAAAATAGACTACATGCTAGCACATAGAACATGCTTAAGTAAATGCAAAGACATTGAAATTATCCCATGCATATTATTGGGCCATAGTACAATGAAACTGGAAATAAATGATAAAAAATTGCAAAAGCTCCATAAACACATAGAAATTAAATAACACCTTCCTGAACAACCAGTGGGTCACAGAAGAAATTAAAGTAGAAATTAAACACTATCTACAATCAAATGAAAATGCAGATACAAACTATCGGAACCTGTGGGGTGCAATGAAAGCAGTCCTCAGAGGGAAATTTATGGCAGTGGATTCCCACATCAGGAAAACAAAACAAGCACAAATAAACAACTTACGTCACACCTCAAACTTCTAGAAAAAGAATAACAAGTTAATCCCAAAGCCTGAAGAAGGGAGGAAATTATAAAGATCAGAGTGGAAATTAATGCAATTGAAACTAAGAAAACAATACAAAGAATTAATGAATCAAAGAGTTGGTTCTTTGAAAAAATGAATAAAATTGATAAACTCCTAGCCAACCTTATCCAAAAAAGGAAAGAAAAAAACTCAAATCCATGCAATAAGGAATGAAAGGGGTAATATCACTACAGATCCTGTAAAAATTCAGAAAATCATCAATACCTACTTTGAAAATCTTTAGTCTCATCAGACAGAAAACACAGAAGAAACAGACAGATTCCTAGATACATATGAATTACCAAAGCTGAATGAAGAAGATATAAAAATCTTAACCCAGTATCAGCCAGTGAAATTGAAAAAAAAAAAAAAAAACAAACAAACAAACCCAGGTCCTGATGGATTCACAGCTGAGTTTACAAGAAATTTAGAGAAGATTTAATACAATTCTTCTCAAACTCTTTAAAGAAATAGAAAGGGAAGCAGTTCTCCCATCTCACAGAGAAAACATTCCTAAAATTTATCTGGAACCAGAAGAGACCTAGAATAGCAAAAGCAATCCTGGGCAACAAAGGCAAGGCAGGAGGTACCACAATCCCTGATTTGAAATTATACTACAAAGCTACTGTGATAAAATCAACATGGTATTGGCAAATAACAGACCTGAAGATCAGTGGAACAGACTGGAAGATGCAGACACAACCACAAAGACACTCAGCTACCTTATCTTTGACAAAGGGGCCAAACACATTCACTGGAAGAAAGATAGCCTCTTTAATAAATAGTGCTGGAAAAACTGGCTTTCCACATGCTGAAGCCTAACACTAGACCCAAGCTTATCACCATGCACCAAAATAAAGTCAAAATGGCTTAAAAATTTAAATATTAAAACAGAAACACTAGATCTAATGGAAGAGAAAGTAAGTGGAAGTCATAAAGACATAGGAGTAGGTAGAGAGTTCCTGAACAAAAACCAAACTGCACAGTAAATACTTCAAAGAATCAACAACTGGGGTCTCATCTTCTTGAAAAGTTTTTGCACATCTAAAGAAATCACCACAAAGATAAACCTATGAATTGGGAAAAGATTTTAGCCAGCTGTCTCTCAGACAAAGGATTCCTGTCTGGAACATATAAAGAATTTTTAAAAATCAGGCCCCCCAAATTCAAAGGCCCAATACAAAAATGGGCATCTGAGATGAATACACACTTCTCACGTGAAGAAATACAAATGGCAAATAAGTGCATGAAAAAATGTTCAACATCATTAGTCATTCAAGAAATGCAAATTAAAACAACACTGAGATTCCATCTTACCCCAGAAAGAATGGCTGTCATCAAGAAATCAACCAATAACAAATGCTGGAGGGGCTGTGGGGAAAAGGAAACTCTTCTCCACTGTTGGTAGGAGTGTAGACTGGTACCAGCACTGTGGAAATCAGTTTGGAGATTCCTCAGTAAAGTAGGATTAGAGGTCCCATTCAATCCAGCTATTCCCCTCCTGGGTATTTTTCCAGAAGAACTGAAAGCATCACACCACAGTGATAAATGTGCACCTATGTTTATAGCAGTGCAATTTGTAATAGCTAAATCTTGGAAACAACCCAAATGTCCATCAACTGAGGAATGGATAAAAAAGATATGGTATTTTTATACAATGGAGTATTACTCAGCTATAAAGAAAGATAAACTCAAGGCTTTTATAGGTAAATGGATGCAACTAGAGACCATACTCATTAGTGAAATAAATCAGATCCACATGTGTAAATATCATATTTCCTCCCTAGTATAAGAATCTGAAAGAGTAAATAAAATCTGAAAGGTACAATAGATACTGTGAAAGGGAAAAGAAACTGCTGAAATAGGAAGGAGCAACTGGGATGAAGGAGAGGAGAGGAAAAAGAAGGAAGAGGAAAAAATTATGTATATATATACACAGGCTAGCTAGGATAATTGTACTACTAATATCTGTTGGTTTATTGAAAGGAACTGTTAACGTGTAATTGTTTGATCAGTCTTCCATGCCTATATCTGGTTATGTGTGGAACCATTTTGAAGATGACATTGTGTAGTATAACAAACATTGTTAATATCCTCTCACTATGTTTTGAAATTCTGTATTGTTTTTATTGCTTTCTATGCTGTTTTGTTTATGTATTTGTTTTTGTTATGGTGGTTTTTTTAAAAAATGAAAAGCAAAATTTATATGTATATATAAGGATAGCTGCAGTAGGTGTGGTGCTGATGTCTGTGGTTTATTGAGAGGAACAGTCAATGCTTAAAGTTTTCTTTTTTCTTGGCCAATTTACATGCTTGAATTTGGTAATTAGAGTGACTGATCTGAAAACAATATGCTGTATAAGAACCATTGTTGAACTCCTACCATTTTGTAGGGTGAAGCTCTGCATCATTTCCAATGTTTTTTAAAATTATTTTTATTTTTTTCTTTTTACTTTTTACTGTCTTTGTTTGATCAGTCTTACATTCTTATGTCTAATGGATTGAGCAACTTCATTGAAGATAACAGTATGTAATGTAGCAACCATTATAAATTTCTATCATTTTGCCTGGAGGTCATGTATCATTTTTGTTGTTTTTGTGTTGTTTTGATTTTGTATTCATTGTTGTTTTGTAAGTTTTTAGATTTTTAAATTTAAAAAAAAAGGACCCTATAATGCAGGCACGGTGGCACACACCTGTAATCCTAGCCCTCAAGAGACTGAAGCAGGAGGATTGGCACAAGTTCAAGACCAGACTGGGCTACATAGTGAGTTCAAGGCCAGCCTGGACTATATAACAAGACTTTTATCTCAAAAAAAATTTTTTTTAAATTAAAAAAACCCCAAGGACTCTAATACATTGAATTGATAAACTATAGGAGGAGTTAGACAGAAAACATAACAAAAAACTCAGGTTGTCAGAAACTGTGTGGAAAAAATAAAGCAGGGTGGTATTGTAGTGAATCACCTGTGGGACAACAATTAGTAAGAAGTTGATGTAGTTAATAATAAACTTTACTTATCATGTGTTAGAGAGTATGAAAATATGGGAAAAGACTAGACCTTAGATAAGATGCTGTGAAAAATCTCAGGTTTTCTATATTCAAGTTGTGTGGCTTCAAGAAAATTATCTAACCACTCTGATTCCCAGTTTCTTAATGCCCTAGAGGGGGAAATAATAACTAGTCCATGGTGGTTTTTCAATTACGACAGAGCTGGGGATGTCCTTTAGTGGTAAAATGCTTAATTGGTATGCATGAGGCCTCGGTTCCATCTGCAGCACTGAAAAACAAATAAACAAACCAACAGCAGCCTAAGCAAAAAACCAAACCAAACCAAACCTAGAAAAGTGTTTGAGCTGTAATAGTTGCTTAATAAATAGCTAAAATACTATTAGCTTAATTTTATTCATCAAAAACTTTATATTATGATGATGATGATGATGTTTTTGTCTTTCTTTGAGACAGGGTTTCACTATGCAGTACAGGTGGGCTTTGAACTCACTTTGTAGCCCAGGTGCCCTCAAACTCAGCAATTCTCCTGCCTCAGCCTCCTGAGTACGGGGATTACAGGTGTGCGCCATCATGCCCAGCTTTTTCATATACTCTTGGCTAAACTTTTTTGAGGGCATATATAACAGAAAGGGAAATGTATTTGTACTGAACATTGTGTCAGAACAAATTTTGGTACATCAGAGAACAGTTCTGGTTCATGAACACCTGTACTATCACTGTTTTATTTCTTTTGCACTGAGGAGGAACTATTTTTGATTTGAAGGTTTCTGTTTATTCATGCTGGCAGAGATACAGGCTGGGATCCTACCAGGCCATAGGCAAGAGCACAGGCAATCAGAAGATACTACGTCTGACAGGGCTTCTGCAAATTTCCATTGTGGGGATTCTGAGGCCATGCTGAAGTCATTCTTTTTCAGGTAGGCAGCCCAATCAAATGCTGTCCCAGGGTGGAGCAGGGTATAGAATCTTAGTTACTTTTCTCTCATTGCTGAGACAAAATACCCGATACCCAAAGTTAAAGGGGAAAGGTTTATTTAGCTCACAGTTTATAGAGGTTTCAGACTATAGTTGGTCAGCTCTAAGGCAGAGCGGCACATGGTGGAAGGGTCTCACAGAGGAGAACACTTCATGACACCCACAAGGTAGCAGGAGCAACAAGGGACTTTAATAGCGTCTTTCTGCCCCTTTTATACCCTATCCAGGCTACCATGGTTAAGGCAGTGCCAAACCAGTCAGTGGACCCGATTTAGCAATCACACAAACTTAACCCCAGCACTGTACTATGAATCAGTCACATGCTCTAGATCCAGCCACCTCTGAAATAGCTCTACCTATGACCCTATGGGGGACATCTAAACACAAGCCATAAGAGAGAGGTGAGGGGACAGGGTAGCAGGTAAGGCAGAATTAAGAAGCCTGGAACAGGTTATTTATGAATAACCAATAAAGAGGTATCTCTCACTTGGTTGACCCTAAATTGATGGATAAAGGATTCAGCCTAGACCTTTATCTACTACCCTGTATAGTTTATATTTTTACTTCTCCTTCTCTAATAATTTGTTCTCCCTCTACTTATAAACATCCTTCCATGCTTCCTATCATTAAAAAAAAAAGAAAGTCCACCAGAGTCCTCTGTTCTGACTTTTAACTTCCTTTCATGGCTGTTTTTAGGAGTAGTCTGTCTCTACTTCTTTTACCTTTCACTTCCTCCTTAATTCTGTGATCAAGAATTATCTTGACTCTTGGTAGAGTCAGCAGTGATAGTCTAGGGCAGTGATGGTGAACCTTTTAAGAGTTTTCAATGTTACAAGCAGCCCGCTGCGGCATGCGTGCCATAGGTTCACCCCCACTGGTCTAGGGCATGCTCACTGTCTGCTGGACATTGCCAGTAGTATGTTGTGGGCATTTTAGACCAATGCGAATTTCTGCAGGAGTTGGCTCCACTTTCATAGGATGATTATTTTAAAATATATCCACAAATTCTTTGATACTTTTCCTTTTAAGAGATGGAGCTTGATGTTTCTATTCGGCTGGACTTCGTGACTCCTTTAGAATTCATAGAGTAAGACAGAAGTGATGGTATGGAACTTCAGGGACTAGACTGTTAGAGGCATTGTGTCTTCCTCCTCTTTTCTCCCTTTCTTTGGAAAGCCAACTGCAATATTGGAGGGGTTATTCTACAGCCAAGCAGAGAGGTTCATTTGGCAAGGAACCAAGTCTCCCACTAACAGCCAGCATTGCCTTTCCCGGCATGAGAGTGAACTGGAAAGTGAACCCTCTAGCCCAGTTGAGCCTTCAGGTGGTGTTGCCCTAGCTGATGTCCTGATTGCAACCTTGTGAGAAGCCCTCAACTTGACCCAACCAGCTTAGCCTCCCCTAGATTCCTGACCCACAGGAACTGTGATGTAATAACATGTTTGCTGTTTTAAGCTGCCAAAATTTGTGGGTAATTTGTTATATAGCAAGAGTTATGGCAATTTAACCCAAGTGCACATGGCAAACCTGTTTTCCCAGGCCCAGCAAATTATACCCAAACCAGAAAACTCTTGCTTCCTCTCCAAGATGCAAGCCATGACCAAGTCCTCTTATTTCCACTAGGTGTCTGTTAATTCAGCTTGTTCTAACTGTCCTTGTCACTTTCTTATTTATTATTTTTCAGGTAGCCTGTTTAAACTGCCTCCAGTTTTACTCCCTTGTAATCCAGCCTCCACTTTGCCATCAGAGAGGTCATTCTGGATTGGGGGGGGAGTGTCTTTTTTTTTTTTTTTTTTTTTTTTTTTTTTTTTTTTTTTTGAGGCAGGTTCTCGCTGTGCAGTTCAGGCTGGCCTTGAGCTCACTTTGTAGCCCAGGCTGGTCTCGAACTTGCAAGGATCCTTCTGCCTCAGCCTCCCAAGTGCTGGGATTGCAGGCATGTGCCACCACAACCTGCTCAGAGCAGTCATTCTAAAATGTGAACTTGATCATCTTTCTTCTTGGGTTAAATTGTCCTCACTGAGTAGAAGTAATCACCACCTTCACAATGCAGGTAAAGCGTTTGAAATTTCATTCTAGCCTTGCCCTGCAGTTCTGTCTCCTGTCTCATGCATCAGAAATGGCTTAGGGTTGCCAGAACCTGCTGTGGCTGTTCCTGTTTCTGTGAGTCAGTGCATGATGCCCTCTCTGCTTTTGGAAGGCTTTCACCACCTCTCTGAAGCATTCTCTGCCTACTGACAGGCATTCCTCAGCTCTTTCCCTTCCTCCCCAGTGGCTACCTCTATAATTGCTGTGCTCACTTCACTGTAATGCATGGTTTCTCAGCTAACATCTGGCTCACAATTAGACTGTGAATCCCGCTTGATCAGGGGTCATGCCCTGTTCATGTCTTTTTGTTGTTGTCAGTGGTGGTGCGTCTCTGAACTTAAAGTTTTTTGATATTATTTGGTTTTTGTGGTAAGAGTATAGGAGTTACCCTCTTAAAGGATTAAATGTACAATAAATTCTTGTTAATTATAGGGACAGTGTTATACTGCAGATCTCTAGAGCTTATCCATCTTCCGTAATTGACACTTAATGCCAGTTAATTAGTAACTTCCCCTTTCCCTTCCCCAAACCCCTAGCAGTTACCGCTTCACAACTTGATTTAGTGAACTGAGCTTTTTTAGATACACTATGTAAGTGGAATCATGCGATATTTGTTTTTCTCTGACTGGTTTATGTCTATTAGCATAGTTTCCTAAAGGTTCACCCAGATTTTTTGAAAGGCTGACTGTTATTTCGTTGTGTGTTCTGTGTATACATTTACTCCTAGGTAAGCATGTGGGCTGTCTCTGCCTCTTGGCCAAATAGTGCTATAATGTACATAGGAATGCTGATAGCTCTTTCAGTTCTTTTGTGTATATATTGATCCCAGTACAGTTCTACATTTGATCTTTTAAGGAGGTCCTACCTTTGATTTAAGGAACCCCCGTACTGTCTCCTGTGGCAGTTGTGTCATCTCATCCCCCAGTAACTGTGCACAAGCGTTCCCTTTGCTCTCTGTTCTCTGTCATTTGGCGTTTTTGGTGGTTGCCATCCTGACAGGTGTGTGTCCTGTTCATTTTCAGTCTCTAGCACTTAATGGAGTGTTTGAGCAGGGTGCCGGAAACTTTCAGCTTAATGTGGATTCCACAGTTAACAGTTGCAGAGTACACAAATGTAACTTTGTTTCTTTGACCCTGAACTTAGCTCTGCACCATAAATTGTTTCTCCAAAAGGGCAGTGATGTACCTTTAGTGCTGGGGGAGCCTGGCTCATTTCATTGTACCTGTCTGCATAGGCTTCATTAGTTGTTGGCATCATGCTCGTGTCTAGACTGAAACCTTCGAGTCCCTTTCTTCTCTGTGTTGGTCTCCTTGGGCTTGCTCCTTAATAAAGTGAGAGTTATCCAGGCATGCAGGGCGGGGCGCAGCCACTTCAGTGTCCTTCTTAGCCATGTTCCCAGGGCTGGCTGCAAGGGACTCTCTGTGGGGCCCTCTGGCCCATCTTTCTGGCCACGAGGGTCTCCTGAGCACTGAGCATCTTTAGGAGGCCTTCACAGTACCACTGAGTTGTCTGGGATTTCTGTTACTTGCCCCCTTCTGAATCCCAAGTCTTAGCATGGGATGGAGAAGGGTAGAAGGTATAGATTCCTTTTCAGAAATATAACAGCATCTTTAAAAGAAAAAAATAATTCTTCTATAGAAAACCTTAACTTCCAACAGATACATGCTGTGAATTTATGGGCCTATTTTAGGGTAGAAAGCCATGACTATTCACTGTAACTGTTAACATATAAATATTAAATGATTATAAAATTAATTATGCCATGCTTCATATATTTGTAAAAGGGATCACACTGTGATCTTTCAATATTTATCATAGCCTAGGATAGAATCCAGACACTTTCTATTTAATTTCTATTTATGTTCATAGAAAGCCAAGGTCAAAATTATAGATCATCAAATTGAAGTGAACAGACACTTCTCAGAAGCACAAGAGGACAATAAATACATAGAGAAATGCTCAACATCACTGACTATTAGAGAAATGAAAATTAAAACAACACTGAGTTTTTATCTCACCCCAGAAAGAATGGCCATCATCAAGAAATCAAATAAAATAACAAATGCTAGAGAGGCTGTGGGCATGGGGGGAACCCTTCTACATTTTTGGTGGGAATGTAAACTAGTAAAATCATTATGGAAATCAGTATGGAGATTCCTCAAAAAAAACGAAACTAGAAATTCTATTTGACCCAGGTATTCACCTTCTAGATATCTTCTTGAAAGAGTTAAAGATATTGTATTATAGTGAGTGATATGTACATACCCATGTTTATAGCAGCACAAATTATAATAGCTAAATCGTGAACATGGCCTATATATTCATTAGCAGATGAATGGATAAAGAAAATATGATATTTACACACAATAGAGTACTACTGTGCCATAAAGAAAGATAAATTTGAGTCATTTGTAGGAAAATCTTGAAACCATAATGTTAAGTGAAATAAAGCAGACATACAAGTGTAAATATTGCATAGTCTCTGTTATATGAGAAATCCAAAGTATAAATAAGGAGCAAAATAAAAGGTAGATAATAGAAAGTAGGGATATAGATCTCTGTCAAAGAGGAAGAAAATCCAGAGATGGAGGGAGAGGGGAGGAGGAGAAGGGAAAAGGATGAAAAAAGGAATTAAGATGCATTATGTACAGGTATCAACCCCCCACAAGGGATGTAAACCTCATGCATTGCAAACATATATTAATAAATAAAAAGTATATATACAAAAAAGATGTGGGTAGCAGCATTAAAAAAGAATTATAGGTCATCAGAAATGATAACAAAAGTTTAGCTCTCACATATTTATATTCAGGTTAAATATGGATGCAGAGATTCTAGTAATTCCTTACTAAAGGTTATTTTCCACCTTTTGTCACTTCCTGAGTTAGCAAACATATTTCACTTAAAACCTGGAAGGCTGAACATTTTTATCTAGTAGATATAGGTGAGCAGATTCCTAACCTACTATTTGATTACCTTTGATTGTGGAAAATATTTCTTCATATCATTTTGCATCTTTCCAGTGTTTTAAGTATACCAATAACATATCAAAATGCATCTCTCCAGTTTGTGAAGAAGTTTCAGCTACTGGGGAGTCAAACTGAAGGAGATCCAGCTACCTATAATGCGGTTCTGCTTTATCAACATTCCCTAAACTCTTAGCATTGAAATCATGATAGTTTGGCTAAGAGTCAAGCTGCCTCAAATACTAATTACTGAAACACACTACTTAAGTGAGTTCATACAATATTTACTTGAGATCGTAGAAGTTATCAGCACATTTATCTGTGTTATCAAGGTCATGAAGAAATAGTTGTTTTTATTTTTTGACACAGGGTCTTGCTATGTAGCCCAGGGCAGCCTCTAACTCATGACAATGCTCCTGCCTCAACTGAGTGCTGGGATTACAGGTGTGTGCCACCATGCCTCTCAGGAATACTTTTTTTTGTCATCCCTCATTTTACATGTCTATGTAAATGCCTTGCCCTTTAACAACCAGTGCACTTCCATATGGGAAAACAGACACTGATATCTACTGACCATACTGCACGTGGAAAAGACAAATAAATGGTCCATGACCACAGTTTGATATCAAAATCTGGGGATGCTCATGTTCTTTATATAAAATGGCACAGTATCTGCATATAACCTATACATATCTCCCTGTTTACTTTAAGTATCTCTAGATTACTTATAATATTGAGTGCAATGTAACTAGTTGTTATACTAAATTGATTGGGGATCAGTGACAAGAAAAATGCCTGTATATTCAGTATCGACACAATTTTTTTTTGTTTTTTTGACACAGGGTTTCACTCTGTGTTTTAGGCTGGCTTTGAACTCACTTTGTAGCCCAAGCTGGCCTCGAACTCGCAGCAATCCTCCTGCCTCAGCCTCCTGTAGACATAATTTTTAAGAAATATTTTCAATCCAAGGTTTAATCCTAGGAAGTTGAACCTGGAGATATGAAGAACTGACTATACAAAGGTTAAATTATTTTGATCATCAGCTCTTCTCTGAGGAAGACACTGTGGTACATATCAGTATTAAACACACCATCTTTTATCCTATGGCAATATTCGTTTTCTTCCCCATTGTCCATCAGTGTGGACCCCTGGCCCCTTTCCTACCCTGTACCAGGCCCTTATATGTGAACCTCAGATATGGAAGATGCTGACTTATGCCCCAAAACATTTACTTAACTTTTCATTACTGTGTGTTCTGTACCTGTTTTTTTGTTGTTGTTTTTTTAATCTCCAATAGGTGCAACTTTGAATGATGCCTCATAGTTGGGATCCTTTCCTTTTGATAATAAAAAAATTGCCAATTTCGCCCTGAGAAACATTATTTTGCCTTGAGGATGACCTCAATTGGTTTACCAAAGAGGCCATTGTATTATTATGCATGGGATGCACTGTGAGAAATAACCATTCTGTTGTTGTGTAGGTATCGTAGAGTGGACTTACACAAACTAAGATGGTTAAGACATCACTAGGTGATATAATCTTATGGGACCCCTGTGGTATATGCAGTCCGTCACTGACCAAGATGTCATTACACAGTGTATCACTATAATTTGAAAGTGATCTGATTTTCTGCTACTATTGCAGAAGCTTCATAAAAGCACTGTGGCCCTCGGAGCAGATGATTCAATAACTCAATAAATTCTGTTTTAGTATTTACCTTTGTGCTTCTGGCCCATCACTTGTCTCTCCAGTGTGCAGTTGAGTCCTATTCAGTAGTGATTATTGTAGTTGTTAAGAATCGTATTTATATCACTCCCACATGGCTTTTTTTTTTTTGCACTGGGGATTGAACCCAGGGCCTTGTGCATGCCAAGTAGGCCCTCTGTCACCAAACTACATCCCCAGATATTTTTATTTTACTTATTGAGACACAGTCTAACTGTGTTGCCCAGGCTGGCCTCTAATTTGTGATCTTTCTGCTTTAGCCTCCCAAGTAGCTGGGATTATAGGTGTGCACCACCACACCTGACTCAACATGACTTCTGTATTATTTAATCACTTGGCTATATCAAGTTTTCTGAATTAATGTAGTGTTACAAAATAGAGATGGAAACTATGAATTTTAATAAATATGAACACAAACATGTATGTAAACATCAATACACAAATATTATGAAGAAATTAACAGACTGGCCAAGATGAACCACATTCTTCTAGCTGAAGGAGAATGAGTAGTATTTGTAAAGCTAGCATGAATTTCAAGCTTAAAGGTAAGCCCAACATAGTGGCCCCCACCTGTAATCCCAGCACTCAGGAGGCTGAGGCAGGAGGATCATTGTGAGTAAGAGACCAGCCTGGGCTACAAAGTGAGCTCAAGACCAGCCTAAACTGCATAGCAAGACCCTGTCTCGAAAAAAAGACCAAAAAAAAAGAAAAAAACCCCCAAAACAAACTTAAAACTAGGGGCTGGGGATTTAGCTCAGCGGCAAAGTGCCTGCCTGGCAAGCGCAAGGTCGTGAGTTCGGTTCCCGGTACCAAAAAAAAAAAAAAAAGCATGACTCTAATATTTTAACATTTTAAATTTGTGAAATATATGTGAACAAAATTGTTTAATTTATTTCTTTTCAAATAGGAATTCCTGGTATACCTTTTGGTATGCTTCTGTGGGCCTTCATTTGTCCACTAGCAGGGTTTGAGCCATAATCCTGAAAGACAGTCTTAAACACCACAATGCCAAGTGCTGAAACCCTGAAAGATCAAATGTATAAATTCTAAAATCCTGAAAAGATAACTGTGGAAGGATAATTTTAAAGACATTTATTTACATTTTTTGAAGTGTATTTATTTGAGAAACACATAAAAACATGGCCATTTTATACAATAAAGTATTTATGGGCCACTACATAACAAAGTAGGCAGTGATACATATATGCAAGTGTACTCAGTTATATATGTGAAACAGTTACGAATAGATGAACCATATTTGTGAGGAAATAGGTCAGAAAGAAAATACAGGCACATATTACTGTGTTTGGTAATTCCGTGTGCCTGGCTTTATAACTGCAGCCATCAGAGAGGGAACTAAGTGTCGTGAGGAGATCCAAGAAAAGCCTCAGTGGCTCACTGCCTGCAGCTGGAAACACACCAATCCCATCCCCGGGGTCCGTCTTGCCACCACCTCCAGTGCCACCACCACCCCACCCCAAATTGGAATTGCAGCTTCTAGGACTTCACCCTTTGCATTTCAATCTTTTGGGATTGTAGTTTTTGGAAGTGTACACTTTAGGGATTTTGATTTTTGATTTTACTATTTTTTTTGATTTTGATTTTTTAGGATGTCAGTGTTTGTGATTATGACATGTGGATTTGTGAATTTCAGGTTTGTGGTAAGCCACAGGTGGTCTGCATTGTGCTCCAGTCATTGGTAACAAGGACTGTGGTGGAAGTCAACTGGATCACTGGCTGCTGGTGAGTGTGCTCGGTGGACCGTTATGAATACATGGCATTTGGAGCCCCGAATCTTCAGTTGCTATAAAACAGTAAACACTGTAGTTTATCATCAATTAAGATTCTTGGCTGAACAATGGCTATAAGGAGATTGAATTTTTTCACAGATACTTTTGAAAGACCTATTCCCCTTACTGATCAGATAACACTTTTTAATGTTTTCTGTAATTTATTGACTTTGTTCCTATTTTAAAATTTTTATTCAACAAGTATTTACTAAGGGTTTGTTGTGCGCTAGGCATTCTACAAAATAGGACAACGTTTCTGCCCTCGTAGAATTTGTTTCGCACGTGTGGATTTGTCTGGAATTGGATCCGGTCTGGACTTTACTGCTTGTTTTCCTGTTTCTCTTTTTTATTACATACTGTGTTTCAGATCCATAAACTATTTTAAGTCTGTTCTCATTTCGAGTTTTGTTCTCCAGTGTCAACATACAGTAACAATGGTATTAACCCTTTGCATATGGACTAAAAATTCTATTTAAATATTCAATTAGAACACTGAAAAAGATTCTTACATACACTCAAATACAGAAATAGAGTAAAATATGAAATGTTACCCTTTACAGTCCTCACTCTGATTCCCCCAGAAGCTGCACACATAAGTGTTATGAAAATGCCTATTTCCTAGATTTTTGCTAACACTGCTATGTCTTTAAAATGAGTCCATACAATGGGTTTTAAAATGCTTTAGCTCATCTTTGTTGGCTACTACATGGTTAAGTATCTTTGTATATTTGGTAGTCATTTGTATTTTTCCTTTTGTGAATTGCTTTTTATATACACTGGGCTTTTTTTCTGTTGGACTGTTTGTTTCTTCTTGAGTTAATTTTGGTAATCTGTGTTTTCCTAGAAAATTATCTGTTTTGTCTAGTTCACAAATCCATATATGCAATTATGTTCTTTCTTGTTTCTAATTTAGATACTTTTTATTCTCCTTCCTTGATTAGATTTGCCAGAGGTTCTATTATGTTAGTTGTTCCAGAATACTTTTAGTTTTATAACTCTTCAAGACTTTTTAAAAATGCTTTCCATATCATTATTTTCTGCCTTTATCTTCATTAATTTCTTCCTTTTACTTTCTGTGGGCTCGGGGAAGACTCTTCCCTGCATATAGAGAAGGTAGGAACAAAGGTTCAGATTCAGTTTTTGGCACTTGGGAAAAAAATCTCGGATATCATTCCTCTTCCAACCACCATCGCAAACGCAGACAGTTCAGAATCCATTATGAAATAAGAGAAGAGGCAGGAACCAGCCAGAGTGAGATCAGACATCAACCTTATTAATAATCAGACTGAACTGGAGAATAGTGGTGGACCTGTGATCAGCCCAAGGATACCCCAAATCCCCATGAATTAAAGTTAACCCAGAAATTCTTGGAATAAATGCTTTCAAAGGTTCAGTAAAAAGCCAGGTAGAGATGAGTAAATCAATTGCTTGGAGATACTGAGGACCAGATGGCCTCAGGGGTGGGTCAGGGTTTCATCTCCATTTGGAGACCTTGGTCAGGAACAGAAGAAATGAGTTGGCAGTGCCCCGCTGGTGGCTGACAGAGCACAGCCAGATTAGTGGAGGAGATGATCTTAGGGTTCAGAGAGGCCTGTGAGACCAGGAGGAGAGGGAAGGAGCCAGAGAAGAGACAGGGGCCGGGCATTTACCTCACAGAAGCACACTGCCGGGCCCAGAGAAAATGTGGTAGTGGAACTTCTAAGAAGCAACTGGAGGTCAAGTGAGGGCACGGCACACCCAAATTTTGATGGCAGGAGAGTGGAGTGGTGGGCACATGTCAAGTGAGATGAATTTGTTTGTGGGGGACTGGGGCTGAGTCACTCTGGACTATCCAGGGTGCTTGTTCTTTCCCGAAATTAGTTTAACATCTGCTTTGGCACCAAAAGTGTAGCTGCTTTCCTATTCCTGGCTAATTAAACAAATGCAAATCTATGCTGCCTGGGAGGGAAGTGCAGTGTGGGTGGCAGGTGTATAGTGCTAGAAGCAGAGGGTGGTTGGTGCTGGGGTGGGAGGGCCTACCCTAGAATCAGATGTGCCTCATCCTTACATGACCTCTCAAGGTCACACTGCATGACCTTGGTATATAAATTCACCAAACACTATAATAGTGCTTTTAAAAATGAAAACCCATTGGCACATTATGACTTGTAAGCTGACAGACTTCTTGTTCCTAGTTATGCATTTACAGAAAGACTGTTGCCTTTATATTTTCATAGGAAGGGCATGATGAACCTTGTCTCATAGCTCATAAAAAGCCATTCCTTTCCCAGTGTGTTATGCTTCCCTACATAATTAGTTCTTGCTGTGTAATTTCTTACAGTGAGATTTTATGCTCTAGAACAAAATTAATTGTCTGAAGAGATGGATTGGTTAACACAGAAGTCAAATTTCTTTTAGTAGCTATGAATGTTTCCAGTTGAACTTTATAGATTTTTTTAAAAAAGGAATGCCATTATAGTTTGGTTCTCAAATGTACCCCAAAGGGGCATCCATGTGTTAAAGGATTGTTCCCCTGACTGGTGCTGTTAAGTGTTGAAACTTTAAAAGTTAGGACCTCATGAAATATCTTGCAGTTGTTGGCGGTGTGCTCTTGAAGGGAATAGTGGGACCCCTGCCTTTCTATCTTCTTTGTTTGGATCCTGGCCATGAAGTGAGCAGCTTTGCTCTACCATGGGTTCCCTCCATGATGTGCTGCCTCACCACTAGCTCAAAAGCAAAGGGACCAACCAACCATGGCCTGAAACCCCCAAAACTATAAGCCAAAGTAAACCTTGTCCTTTATAAGTTTATTATCTTAGGTATTTTGTTATAGTAATAGAAAGCTGACTAGTACGAATATAACTCTATACTCCATGCTTATATCAATTTTTAGATTTTAATGTACTAATATATTCATTATGACCTCCTAACCCATGATATAAATAGACACTTGATCTGTTGTTGGGTAGGTGACACTTAGATACCCAGAAGAAAATTTTACCTTCTTTTTTTTTTGCCCCTGGGAGTCATTCTAAAGCATTGGAGATTCTCTTAGATATCCCTCTTCTGTTATATAGGACTCCCAACGATTCTTACTCTGACAATCTTTGCAGAAATTAGTCTAACATCTGTTTGAAACTTAGAGTCACTTTCATCTTTTGGTTTTTTCCTAGTTATTTTTAGGGTCGATAAATTTATTTTCCAAGAGCAAAACAGCATTTTTAAGCTTTGATTTTTGGCTAGTATTTAGGAAATTCTTGTTCTGTTGATAGCTGGCAGATTTCCCACTGAGACACTTAGCCCATGCAAAGTTCTCCTTCAGCTGCAGAGTGCTGGTCTGAGGCGTGGCCACACGAACACTGTCCAGTCCCCATGCAGAGGGACACCACAGCATGCCACTGTAGTCAGTCGTCTTACTCTGCTCTAAGGGAATCCAGGAGGGAGATGTCAGAGTCCCTGCAAAGGAAATCTCATCCAGACTAACGATTTCCACAATTAAGAGAGCTTTCTTCAGTTGAATTGAACTTGCTTTCTGCGGTGTAAACCATGAAGTTACAAATAGAATCTTGTGCTGTCAGAGTTCATGATTATTGTTATGCTTAAGCAGAATTTTTAAAATTGTAAAACTGCTATGCATTCGTTGTAGGTAGTGTAGAAAAATTTTAAAAGCATAAAGAATATTGAAATTTCTTATCTCATCACCCAGGGATAACCATTCTTAACATATAGGATTTCCCCCAGTTTTTTTCTATGCCTGAACAGAAATGTGGACACCTACCTCATACATCATTTGCCCTTTGTATTTTCTACTAACTACAGTATATTGTCATCATTGTTCTATATCATCAAATATTTTACAGTATCATTTCCCCCTCCCTCTGTCTACTCCTTCCTCCCTCCTTTTCTTTTTTCCTCTCTTCCTTCCTCTCTGTGGTACTGGGAATTCAACCTAGGACCTCACACATGCTAGGCAAGTGCTGTACCACTGAGCTTCAATCCAGCCTCTTTTATTTTATTTTGAGACAGTGTCTTGCTGAGTTGCCCAGGCTGGCCTTAAACCTGTGATCCTTCTGTCTCAGCCTTCCAGGTAGCTGGAATTATAGATGTGTGCTACTGTATCTGCCACAATATCACTTTTGGAAAAAACTTTACTGGTATATTTTAGATATACATAATGATAACACTCATCATAGGCAGTTTGTACCTGTACATGATACATCTTGCTTCTTTTTTTCCCATTCCCTTCATCTCCCTTCAACCACTCTTCCCCTCCTTATTTGCAAAAGCTTTGTTTCCATTTTTCCTTGTATTTTCTTTTTTTTTCCCCTTGTCTTCCCCCTGTTCCCCTTTCCTGTTAGAACATTTTCTCCCCATTTCCCAAAGTCTACTATACATTTTGGTCTTTATTTACACTTTTGGTTTCTCACACTAGAGAAACAATATTGTATTTAAACATGTGTGTCTGATTTATTTCACTTAGGAGTATGGTCTCAAGGTGCCTCCATTTATCTAGAAATGTCTCAAGCTTATCCTTTTTATGACAGAGTAGTACTCCATTGTATATCATATATAAAAACTACATTTTTTTTTGGTACTAAGAATCGAACTCATGACCTCAGGCTTGCCAGGCAAGCGCTTATGCTGCTGAGCTATACCCCTGTCCCCCCCAAAACTACATCTTCTTAATCTATTCATCACCTGATGGGCATTTGGGCTGTTTCCAAGCACAATATCACTTTTTAAACTGTGATATAATTCACATGCTACACGACTCACACTTCAGTGCAGCCAGGTGGCACACCTCTGTAATCCCAGAACTCAAGAGACTGAAGCAGGAGGATTGTTGTGAGTTCAAGGCCAGCTTGGGCTACAAAGTGAGTTCAAGACCAGCTTGAACTGCATAGTGAGACCCTGTCTCAAAAAGACAAAAACAAAACAAAAAAAAACCAAAACAAAACAAAATACAGTGCAGTGATTTTTATATATATTCAAAAAGTTGGGCAGCAGTCACGTATATTAAATTCTGAAATATTTTCATTACCTCAGAAAGCAACTCTAGAGTTCTTAGCAACTGTTTGCTGTTCAGACTCCTCTCTTCATCCAGTAGTGACTTTCTTTCTGAATTTATGTCTTGTGGACATGTCATATAAGTGGAATCATATACTGTGTGGCCCTTTATGTGTGCTTTCTTTTATCCAACATAATACATTCAAGGCTCTTCATTCCTTTTAAAATTTTACTTCTTTTTCATGATGAATATATCCTATTGAAAGGATATATAGTTATTATATTTATCTATTCATCTATGGGTGAACATTTTCCCCTAAGCTTTCCCCTGTTGTGAATAGTGTTGCCATGAACATTTGTATACAGGCTTTTATTTAAACAACTTTTTAAAAATTATTTTGAATATATACTAAGAAGTGAATTTCCTGGGTCATGTAATGTGGTTAACTTTGTAAGAAAATTTTGACTACAGACTGCTAAGTTACATTCCCACAAGCAACATTTGAGGGTTCCAGTCTCTCCACATCCTTGCCAACACTTGTTATTGTCTGTCCTTTTTACTACAGGCATCCCAGCTGCTGTGGAAGTTTTCCCTCCTTGTGACTTTGGTTTGCATAATGCCTGATGATTGATTTTTCTGATGTCTAATGATGTTGAGCTTCTTTTCATGTGGATTTTTTTCCCTTTGGCTTTGTTTTTTGCCTTTTATATTGTGTATTGTCTTTGGAGAAATGTCTTTTTACTTCCCTTGCCCGTTTTTTACTTGGGTTATTTGCCTTTTTATTATTGAGTTGTAAAATATTGTTATATATTCTTAGTAGATTCTTACTAGATATATGATTTGCAAATGTTTCCTGCCATTCTGTGGGCTGTCTTTGCACTTTGTTGATAGTGTGCTTAGAAGCAAAAAGGTTTTAATTTTTATGAAATTCATTTTATCTAGTTTTTGTTTTGCTCTATAATGTCATATTGAAGAACATTGCTAATAAAAGGTCATGAAATTTTACATCTATATTTTCTTTTAAGAATTTTGTTGTTTTAGCTCTTGCATTTTGAAGTGATTTTTGTATGCAGTGTGAGCTAGGAGTCTAACTTCACTCTTTCACAGGAGATACCCAGTTATCCCAGCACCATTTGTTGAAAAGAGTATTGTTCCTGCATTGAGTTGTCTTGGTCTTGATGTAAAAAATCAACTACCTATAAGTTAGGAGTTCATTTCCGAACTCTTACTTTTTTCTTTTGATCTATATAGCTACCCTTCTACCAATACTATACAGTCTTGATTGTTGTAGCTTTGTAATAAGTTTTGAAATTTGAAATGTGAATCTTCAAACTTTGTTCTTAATGCTCAAAATGGTTTTGGCTATTCTGGGACCTTGTATTTTCATTTGATTTACAGAATGAGCTTGTCAATTTCAGTAGAATTTCTGCATCAATTTGAGGAGTATTTCATTTTTTTTGAGACAGGTTCTCACCATGTAGCCCAGGCTGGCCTCAAACTCACGGCCATCCTCCTTTCTTTTGTTTTTTTTCCTCCGGTACCAGGAACCGAACTCACGACCTTGCGCTTGCCAGGCAGGCGCTTTGCCACTGAGCTAAATCCCCAGCCCCCATCCTCCTTTCTTAGGACAGTCTTGAATTCCTGGGATAAATCTCCTTTGATTATGGTGTGTAATCCTTTATACATTTTCACTGGATACATTTCTACAAACAGGATCACTAAGCCAAAGGTTATGCACAGATGTTTATCTTGTCATTGGCATTTACATTTTTACAGTGGGTTTTTATTATTTGAGAGGTTTGAAATTTTCAAATAGTCATATCTGTTTTTTATTTAGGTATTTTGGATTTGTATGTGCATCAGTGAGGCCTATCCTACCTCAGTCAAATATATTATTTCTTTTATTTTCTTCTACTCTTATAATGCTTCTTGTTTTTTCCACTTATATCTTTATTGTCAGAATTCATTTGTGTATGTAGTATGAGTGGGACCCTTTTTTTGGACAAGTGCTTAGTCAATTTTCTGAATGCCATTTTTAAAAAAAGAAACAATCTCTTCTTTATCCTCAAATTAGTAATATCTTTGTTATAATATAAATTCTTATGGTTTTGTTGTAATCCATTGATCATCCTTCTCCTCCTAAACTATACTGTTACAATTATTACACTTTTCTGTTCTATTGTAATATATGGCAGTCAGATTCTCTTTCAGATTTTTCTTCCGTAGAGAAGAATCAATTATTCTAAATCCCTTATAGAGCAGAATCAATGATTCTACTAGATAAATTTCAGGATAATTTATTAAGGAATTTCTTCATGCTTCTAATTCTATTAAGGATTTTGTTAGAATTGCAACACATTTGTAAAGAGTGGATTGTTTCATTTAAAAATTGTATGTAATTGTACTATTTTATTACACAATGTTACACATACTCAGTTTTAGAAAATTCAGAAGTTATTAATGTGAATTTGTAGTAGCAGGGATTGTGCACCCCAGGTATTCTGAGGATGCTCATAACATTTGGGAGCTCTCTGGATTGAAAATTGAGTCTGAACATACTTATTTAGGACAAAAAAAAAAAAAGAAATCATAACATTACTGACAGCTCAGTGATTCAAGTGCTGCGTATAGGGTCCCTTCACTCAGCTTGCAGAACACCTGCTTTGACTTGCTCCCTGGTTCTAACCTGCCTTCCTCTCCACACCTAGAACACAACCTGTGGCACTTGTGAAGCCATGGGGGTAGGATGGGGGAGGCTGGACTCTTGAGCCCAGGATAAACCCACTTCTGAGGGCCAGGCTGACAGTATTTTGGGGCTTTGTTTTTATTGTCTTTTCTATTTGATGTCTCATGGTGCAATCAGCAAGAAACTAGTCAGCTTGCATGTTTAAATCATTAGATTTTGGAGAAGTACAAATTAAGTCCTCAGGACCCAGTTAAATATGATTTTGTACTCTGTGTGTGTGTGTATGCTCGTGCATACACACACACACACAAACACACACACACACACACACACACACACACACACACACACACACACAAAGAAGGAAAGGGAGAGGCAGAGGCATAGGGAGCAGAGCCCGCCTCCTTCCTGAGAGAAGCCTTGCTCAAGCGCGCTCTGAATGTGGTTTTCCTCCCAGGCCAGCACCCGGCCCAGAATAGTGCGGCTGACTTGCTGATTGAGGTCAGCAGCTCCCAAGAAGCACGAAAAGCAAAGAGCTTTGCAGTAAGTACGTAGTTGATTATTATTTAAGGCAGGGGTGGAAAATCTTAGAAGACAGCTCTATCTGGGGGCAGGGGTAAGTTGCACAGTGTCTAACTTACCTTGTGGACTCTGATGTCACTAAGGCAGCATTAATGTATTTTTTTCTAGTGGAGGGACTGATAAGTTAATAATACTTGCGTGCCATGGGGGCTGAGAGCGAATGTGAAACTCATCTTCTGATACCTTTAAGAAAAGTCTTCCCTCACTGCTCTTTTCATCTTGCAAAGTGAGGATGATTCATACTGACTATAAGTTAATTTATTAAGGTCTTTGGAAAAGAAGTTCTCTCTTTGCAGATACTGATTACTCAGTCGTGTGGAGAGTGGCATGTAAAGTGTGTCCTCTCATCTGGCAGAGGAGCTAGTAATGTCCCAGTGTTCGACATTTGGGCAATACATTTTGCCCAGGTCTGAAATTTAATGCTTAGGAAGTCCCACATTCATAATGAAACCCTGTCTCAAAAGAAGAAGAAGAAGAAGCCCCACATGGCAGAATTTCAAAGCACAATGGTCTGGTGACAGGAGCTTTTCCCAGAAGTTATCTGTTATGTGGTTTCTGTTTAGACAGTACTTGCCACATTCTCTCAAAAGGCTCAAGGTACTTTGACATCTTTTCCTAACTATTATATTTTCCAGAAATTAAGTTTTTTGGTTTTGATTATTAGAATAATGTACCCAGCTCAGTAAAACAGTAAGCCCATACTTTAAGTTTACTTGGAAAATGTGACACCCTCTTACCAACTTCTAAATAAAAAGCAGGGGTAAAGATAAACAGTGCTGTTTTTGCTGTAGTACTTGTTAATGCCGCTCTTTTTGTGTCCTTAAAACTCTGTTCAGTAGACTGTGTTCTTACACTGTCCTTTTGTGGCTAGCCCTGTTGCAGTTCCTTTAGCTTTCCCTTTGGCAAGTGAGCTACCATGTCAAGTACTATCTAAACAGAGAAACCCCCAAAGGTAGAGGAGGAGTACAAAATAAACCATACTAAACTTTCATTTAAAGTATCCTTTTAAAAAATTTTTTTAATTCATCTCAATTTTATTTTTCAAATATGTTAACATTTAAAAATAATTAAAAATAATGTTTTTGAGTGCACATGGGGTACAATGGTCAAGCTTTCTAGAAGTATTATTTTACTTGATTCTTGTAGTAGCCCCACGGGGTAGCTACCTTGTGGAATTCATCTCACAGGTAAGGAAACAGAGGGATGGAGAGGTTGTTTAACTTGGCAAAGGTCAAACAGAGGGTGGGATAGACAAAGAGTGGTACAGTCAGGGTGGGAACTCTGGTTACCCTCAGTGCAGAGCTCCTGTTGATGTAACATTTTGGCCAATTTGGAAATTATACAAAACAGTGACTCAAACCCATGCCCTAAAACAGCTATCAAAGTTCCTTTATTTCTTTCAACTTAATACAGCTAAATCTTCTAGCATAAGAATTTTAAAAATACTATTATATAGTTTTACAATTATTTTAAATAATGTATAATGCTCTATTAAGTGATCGACCCATAAAGTAAATATTCTTTGTTTTTAAAAATAAAGTTTACTTTTTCTTTTTTTGTTTCTTGCTATTATAAATAATACTTTAGTAACTATCTTTGGCCATAAAAGTATGTTTTAGGGTTATATCTGTGGCATTACTGGATGAAAGAGTATGTGTGTGTGTGTGAGTATGTGTAAGTGTGAGTGTGTTTGCGCGCGTGCTCAAGCACTGCGGATTGAACCCAGGGCTTTGTGCCTGCTAAACAGGGCCTGTACCACTGAGCCACTCTGAACTTGGGCATGAACTTTTTAGTGCTGCTTGGTATGTGCTGCTGAGTTACTTTCTATTCACATTGTGTGAGACAGTATCAGTTTAATTTCACCTACTTCCCCAGTGAACAGGACCGTGGGGAAAAAAGGAGTAGGTAAAATTATTTTTTGTAACTTTGCACTTTTTCTATGTAATTAGGCTGAACATTTCCTCATGCACTTGCTTGTAAGTTACGCTTTCTGTCTTGATCGTTTCTTTAGGACTTTAACCCTTTTTTGCTAGTTGGTATGTTTTTTTTTTTGTCTTTGAAACAGGGTCTCACTAGGCAGTTCAGGCTGGCCTTGAGCTCACTTTGTAGCCCAGGCTGGCCTCGAATTCACAACGATCCTCCTGCCTCATCCTCCCGAGTTCTGGGATTACAGGTGTGCGCCACCACGCCCAGCTCGGTATGGCTTTTTAATAAGATATAGTTGCCATTTTTTTGTGTCAGTTATTTTCCCTAGTCTATTTTTTTGGTTTTTCTCCGGTACCAGGAACCGAGCTCACGACCTTGCGCTTGCCAGGCAGACGCTTTGCCGCTGAGCTAAATCCCCAGCCCCCTAGTCTATTGTTTACCTTTTAAAAATGAGTTTTTAGGATTGGGAATGTAGCTCAGTGGTGGAGTGCTTACCTAGTATGTGCAAGGCTCAGGATTCAATCCCCAGTACCCCTGAGTAAGTAAATAAAATGAATTTTTAAGAGAACATGCACCCACTTAACATTTTCCCACAGTCAGAGCTATCCTCCTTTATCTGATGCTTCTTAGGTTAGAGATCTAAGTTCTCCTCTTTTAAGGGATTTATTTCCTTTTAGTATTTACTTTGGTGGATGATATAAAAAGTAGATTTAAACTGACTTTGCAAAAATAATACTAAATTGCTTTTCCAACATCATTTATGAGCAATTCTTCTGTTTCCTGATATTTTATAATTTCATCTTTCTATATATTCTACTTTTCTGTGTTAGATGACATTCTTGGTTACCTGTTTTATTCATAGAAGCTATATACTTCTGTGCTATTAAGACATCACATTGTGATAATTTGTATTGCCTTTATAAGCTATAGGCAGAATGAGTTTTGTGGAGTAATAGTGAATCAGAATAATGTATTGGGTAAGACCTGAACACAGATTGTTCAGCCTTAATGAACTTCTCTGTCCCTTAGTCTTACTATCTGTAAAATGGGAATAGTAATGGTATCTATTCCAGGATGTTTTCAGGGTGACAAAATAAAAGCTAAATTAATACATGCACAATTAGAAAAGTAAAGTATGTAGATGTGTATAGAGTACTTAAAGTACAAATACATAACATATGTATTTTATGTACATAACATATAGTGAGTTAAATGTATCATTCTATCCCTGCATGATTTAAGAAAATCTTCTGTGTGATCTTGGTATGCAGGGAAGATTACTTTAAGCCATAAAGGGAAACAATGACACATTTGATTTTATGTACGTTAAAAACTTGGTACACTGTAAATACAGGAAGGTGGTAGACACAGAAATACAAACAACAAACATTTCTCAAAGATCGCTATCCACAAGAAGTGAACAATTCCATAGACCAATTAGAAAAAGATAAACAGAAAGGGACAAAGGTTATAAGGAGCAGTTCCCAGAAGGTGAAATAGAGTGTAATTCAAGCACAGTAGTAAGTGTGGAAACACAAGTTCAAGTGCTAATGACATATCATTTCCCATGCAACAGATTGGCAAGACATTGGAGACATAAACAGTATCCAGTGGAAAGAGAACATATGGTGATGAGCACTGATAATAACAATTAATAGAAACAAAAATTAATAAATTTTTATGAGAAATTTATAAAATCTATCAAAATATAAAATATGAATACCTTTGATATGTCTTAGAAACTACTGTGTGTATTTTTAAATAAGAAAATATAGTACAATCACATTTATGTTCGAACTTGTTACTTATGTTGACAAATCTAAAATACACAAGCATATTTTTATTTGTAGATACATAAAAATCCATTTTTAAAAAGTACTGGAAGTGTGATGTCAAGCTGTGTACTTCATCCCCTCTGGAAAACAAGTAGAATGAGAGCAAGGTAACCTTCTCATCTTGTTAAATGTGCTTCTGTGTTTACATTTTTTACAAGTGTGTCTTTGTATGTTTTCATAATGTAAATCAGGAAACATGCACCTTTCCCGGCCTGAAAGAAAGAAGATTCTTGGGAGCAGGGTGCCAGGTGTGGAAGCTCAGGGCTGGGTAGGCAAATACAAGTTTTAAGAAGAGGAAGCATTTAGGAGGCAGTGTTTAAAAATTCTTTAAAGGTTTTTACCTTAGGTTTTAGTCCGGGAAGCAAGGAATTTGTTGAGAAAACTCAACGTAGGAGGCTTGAAGCAAAGCTGTTTTACTGTTGGATGCTAACCTCTTCCAAGCCCATGGCCTGGTTTTCAGGCTTTGTGAGGTGTCTCCGTCTGTGGGCCCAGGGGAACTCCTCGTGTCGTTGTGTTCCTTTGGTCTTTTGGCCTGGTGTTCTTTATCTCTATACTTAACCGCTGTTGTCTAAGGTTCAGATAGCCCTTTGTCCAGCATCTTAGTCCATTTTCTGTTGCTATCACAGAATGCCTCATACTAAGTACTTTATTTTCAAAAGGGAGATTTATTTAGCTCCCAGTTCTGGAGTCTGAAAATCCAAGATGTTCTGTGTTCTGCCGCTGGTGGGGGCCTCCTTGGCCGTGTCACAGCTTGGCAGATGGCATCGTGGTGGGAGTATACAGGAGAGGGAGAGCACGTGGCGAGATGCGAAGCCAGAGAAAGTCGGGCCCCTTTCCTCTTTTTATAACACCGTCTTCCTGAAGAACTAACTAGAGTCCCAGGAGAGCTGCATTTGTCACTTCCCAGGGTGGCCTCCCCACCGCTGAGCCCCTGCCCACTAGGCCCGGCCCTTAAAGGCTCTACCACCTCAACACCATCACACTGGGGACTGTGCTAGTCTACTAGCACGTGAACCTTCGGGGGACAGATTCAGATCATATCCAAACCATAACATCCATACCCCCAGCAGATACCCAGTGTCTCGTCGCGCCAAGCAGTGTGCCAAGCCCTGGGGGGACCAGGGTGAATGAGAGAAGTATGTGCCAGCCTGGGAAGCTACGTGCTAGTGGAGAAGGAACAGTAAGTGCTCGATGAATCCTGTCACTGCTTGTGGTCATGGCCATGCAGCTGCCGTGGGGGTGTACATTGGAGAGTTATAGGAAGGGCTGCTTGGATGGGAGGTCAGGAAGACAGGTGAACCCAGCTGCCCTGAGAAGTTTGTAGGAGATGTTAGCATCTTCCATGAGGCCGCTCAGTGAGCCCATGCCCGTATTCAGTCACTTCTCCCCTCCTCCTACACAGTTCCACAGCTTCTGCCTCTCCTATGTTCTCCTCTTTTCTGTACCCTCCTGCTAGTCCTTTATTCCTTTCACTGGGACCATTGTTTCCCAGATTTTAGTCACTTAATTTCTCTTTTTACGAACTGTTGCCATAGTCAACTACCGAAACTTACTAAATTCCCTAAAATCTACTTACACAATTAATGTATCTTAAAAGGAAATGCTATGATTTACTGTGAATGAGAAACAATGAAAATGAAATTATGCCAAATTTTTTAAAAATGTAAAAGCCTATAATAAAGGCAGAGCTCTTTAACATCATTTAAAATGTGTTTCCTGGGTAGCTTTGATCATATGGGATGCCATTTATATGAGAGGAAAGAAATGTACTAAGTTTGATATTTAGCAAGCAGAAAATGATTCTATTGTCAGTGGATTCAGGAGGGACACTGCAGGAAAGAGATAAGAGAAAGAGGGAGAGACCATAGGGCATTTATATTTTTGTATGATTATAAGTGCGCGAGACAAGTATTGTAAATAAGTTTCTGAGCCTGGGCGCTTGAAGACCTCCAGGGTGTCCACCTCCTACTGGGCCCTGTGGTGGGTCTCCTTCCTGAAAAGGTCTCCGTAGTGAAAGAGCTTTACCTTTGCTGCCTAGGAACCTCAACATGAAGGAGGACTGCAGGATGGAGAGAGACAGTGCAGCAGTTTTGGTGAAGTGGGTTGGGCTGCTGAGAGATTTGGGCATCTCCTTAGCCAGAAAGTGGGGGGCACCTAGTGGATCCAGGGAAGGTGAGAGGTGGTCATCAGGATCCTTTGCGGGGATCCAGTCTTAGCATCAGTTCTGCAGTGCAGGAACATGAATTCCTACGGATTTGCTTTTCCACCTCCTGCCGTACTGTCTCTTTCTTTTGGTTTGCTGTTTCCTGTATCTGTGGCTGTTTTCTTTTCCTTTTCACCTAGTTAATGCCTACTATCCTAGGATGTCCCCTGAAGTTTTTTCCTGCCGGTTTGGCCATTGCCCTCTTGCATTTGCACTACTGAGCTCTTACATTCTAGTGGCTAATTGGTAGTTCCCTACACTGGACCATGGACCCCAGGTAGGGAGAGATGGCATTTGTTTTTATCCATTCCTGTGCTTTGGTGGCTACCACAGTGCCTGAGATACAGGAGGTGACCCGAAGACACTTGTAGAGCAAACGAAAGAATAAAACAGTCTTTAGACATTTGATTGTATAAACAGATGAATTCCCATGACTGCTCTTGGGCCTGACTTTTCCTCTCCCAGTGCAGAAAGGCTCAGGGATTGAAGAAGAGAAGAGATCCCAAGGGTGGGGGTGCAGGGCGCGCTTGTGAACCAGACTTAGGAGCTGGATTTTTATTCTAAGGAACATGGGGACCCACTGGAGGATGTTGAATAGAGGAGTAATAGATCTGACCTATGTTTTAAAGGGATCATTGTCATTAGTGTGAAAAAATTAGCTGGGCAGAAGTAGAAGGGTGAGCAGAAGGATAGAAGTGAGTTGGGAGTGGTGGCAGCATCCAGGAAGATGATCCAGGTGGATTTTGGATCTCTCTTGGAGGTAGAGCTGATGGTGGTGGCTGTTACGTTTGTTTTGTTGCTGATTGACACTCTTAACTTCATGATAGCCGTGCAGTGGTCCTGAGTTTCTCGCATAAAACCACTGCAGGTGTTCCCCAACCCTGCCTTAGCACCGCAGCAAGAGCAGCAGCAGCAGCTGACCAGGTTCCAGGCTCCCTTGGCTATCAGGCTTATGGGCCATGACCTGTTTCCTTCTGTCATAAATAGTACTGAGTTGCCACCAACCACACAGGGAAGAGGCACTCTTGCCGACAGAATGGAGTTTAACTCTATGACCTGCCACTCCGAACCTCCACAACATTTTTCCAGGGCTGTTTTGCACTGCATCCTACAGTTCCCATTCATTGCTAAATCACTGCAGTGCCCATACCATGGTGTTGCCCCGTGCCTGTGTCTACACCCTGGCAGTGCCCCTTGTCTGCTTTTCCGTGTGCTGTGCTCATCAAGAACCCTCACTCTTACAGTTTCCACAGCTCAAATCTCCAGAGTTTAATTAGTCTCCTGGGATTATCATAATGAAATACAGAAGGGATATCTTAAACACTAGGAGTTTTTTGTTTTTGTTTTTGCTTTGACAGTACTAGAGGCCAGAAGTCCCAGAGCCAGCTTTCAGCAGGGTTGATTTCCTGTGAGAACTATTTCCTTTGCTGGCAGAAGGCATCTTCATGCTGTGTCCTCATATGGTCTTCCATCTGTGTATGTCAGTGTCCAATCTCTTATTATATTGACACCAGTCATATTGAATTAGGGCCCACCCTAAAGACCTCATTTTACACTAATTACCTCTTTCAAGATCTCTCCAGTCATGGTTACCTTTTGAAGTACTTGGAATTAGGACTTCAACATGTAAGCGATGGAGGCATATGATTTGGCCAACAAGAGTCTCACTTAAATATTATTTTTCCCTCAAGCATCCTCCTATCTTATGCATCATAGCCCTTTAATGGACTTTTTTCTACCACTGATCTCTATCCTTTGTATCCATTCATTCATTTGAAATATCACTAACAGACCATCGAGTCTAAAATCTTGGTTATATTGTTCTAAGTGCCGACCACACCAGTTTTATCTACTGCAGGTCACCCTGACCATTTAATTTTTCATTATCCATTGGAGAGTTTCTGGTCACTTTCCATACATAAGGTATTGATCCAGCTGCTGTGCCTAAATGCACAGGTAAATCAGATTTGGCACTTACAGTTAGTTGGAGCAATGTGATATTTGCATGCCCAGTCATGCAAAAGAAGGCAATAAGTGTAAGAAAAACATGGATAAAGTACTTGGAATTTAGAGACACGTCAGATTATTTCATTGTGTTGTATGTATGGGGAAGTGGTAGTCAGGTAAGGTTACAGAGAAGAAGTAACATTAAGCTTGGGTTTTGAAGGATGGATACAATTTGTACATGTAGTAGGTAGCCTTTAAGTTTGGCCTCACTCATTGTTATGGTTGATACGTAGTGTCAACTTGAGGAGTCTAGAGGTTTGGCTAAGTAACTCAGCAGTTCTACATCCAGGGGTGTAAAAGACATGCCCTTCCTGCTGTAGGATGTTGTTCATTATGTCAGTGTGAGAAGTTTAGAAGGTTAACTATGTGAGTGCCGCCTGCTGGGTGGGAGTAGCCTGCTTACAGTGTAAGGGAGGGAAAGAGGCTTGCACGCACTGCCATTCCCCCCTTTGCTCTCCTTGCTTTGCTGTCTTCTGCCTTGGAGCCAGCCAAGTATGGACTGAAACCTCCACAAACTATGAGCTAAATAAACCTTTCCTTCCTTCATTTTGTGCATTGGGTGTTTTGTCTCTGCAATGAGAGAAAAGTAACCAAGGCACTCATTTAGCACAATACATTTAAAATTCATCTATTTTTGTACATAGCAATAGTTCATTCTTTTTAAAATTTTCACATTTTATTTTATTAGACGGTCAGAGATATAGCTCAGTGCCACAGCACCTGCCTGGCAAGCACTAGGTCCTAAGTTCAATTCCCAGTACAAAAAAAAAGTAAAATTTATTTTTATTTATTTTAATATTTTATTTTTATTTTGTGGTGTTGGGATCAGACTCATGCATGCTAAACTTGTACTCTACCACTGAGCTACAGCCACAGCCCCTTTTTTGACATTTAAGAATTTTACATATTTGTGGACTACAATGTGATGTTTCATTGTGTAATGATCAACTCAAGGTACTAAGCACAGTCATCACCTCAAAGATTTTTCTTTTCTTTGTGGTAAGATTTAAATTCTTCTCTTCCGGCTGTCTTGTACTATACAATGCAGAATAGGTAGTTACCCCACTATATCTCTTTAATATAATGATTTCATTTGATAGTGGGGTTTCTGGATCATATGGTAGTTTTGTTTTTAATTTTTTTGAGAAACCTCTATACTATTTTCCATAATGGCTACCCTGACTTACCTTCCCACCAACAGTATGTAAAAGTTACCTTTTGTTATATCCTTGCCCACACTTACTGTCTTTTGTCTTTTTAACCATAGATATTCCAATTTGAGTGAGGGGGTTTTGATTTGCATTTTCCTTGTTGCCCGTTTGCCTATCTTTCTTTCTTTCTTTTTGTTTTTTTAATTTTAAAGAGTAAAAGAAGGACAACAAAGCAGTAGGGGGATACACTGAATTACAGACAAAGTGGTAGGACATTATCAATGGTTGTTATTTTACCTACTGGTATCTTCAAGATAGTTTCTCAGGAAAACAAATAGACAAGTAATAGTGAGTTACAGACAGAAATGGCAGGAAATTATCAATAGTTGTTGTACTATACCCTGGTTTCTCCAAAGTGGTCTCTAGGGAAAACAAATAGAGCTATACATGAGTGATCAATCAAATAATCATTGACTATTCTCAATGGTTGTTGTTGCAAACATATAGTAACAAACATATATCCATTTACAAAATAGCATAGGCGCAATACAAACATTACAGAGTTATGGATAGATTGGTAGGAAATCATCAATTTGCCTGTCTTTCTTGAGAAATGTCTATCCATGATTTTTGCCCATTGTTAAGGTTCTGTTTTTCTTTCTTTCTTTCTTTCTTTCTTTCTTTCTTTCTTTCTTTCTTTCTTTCTTTCCTTCTCTCTCTCTCTCTCTTTTTTTTTTTTTTTTTGCTATTGAGTTGCTTGGGTTCCATATAGTCTGGATATTAATCCTTTTTGGGATATATAGTTGGCAAATATTTCTCCTTTATCAGTTGGTACTTTTTCTGCATTTCCTGTCCTTCCCTCTCTTTTCTTTTTCCTCCTCCTCTTCTTTGTCTTGCTCCTTTTTTTCTCTTCCCTCCATCCTCTGTCTCTACCTCTGTCTCTGCTTCACCCCCCTCCACACTGAGGACTGAACCAAGACATCACATATGCTAAGTAAGCAAAAGCTGTACCATTGAGCTATAACCGCAGCTCTTTCAGCCAGGTGTGGTGGTGCACTCCTGTAATCCCAGCACGCAGGAGGCTGAGGCTCACCATGAATTGGAGGCCAGTGTGGGCTACATAATGAGGTCAAGGCCAGCCTGAGCTACCTAGTGAGACCCTGTCTCAAAAAACCAAAAACCAAACCAAAATGAAAAGGACATACATAAAAATATTTCCAGCCCTTTCATTGCTCAGTAGTAGTTCACAGTTTGTTTATCAACTCATCATTGAAGGTAGTTAGGATGTTTCTAGATTTTGCTGTTATAACTCAAGGTACCATGAACAGCAACATTGCAGATATTTGTGTGAACGCAAATTTTCATTTCTTTTGAATAGTGAGGAATGGTATTACAGGGTTATATAAGAACATGTATGAATTTTTAAGAAAGTGCTACACTGCTTTGGCAAAACAGCCATACCATTTTCCATTTCTCCCAGCAATGTGTTAACAGTTCCATATTCTTGCTAGCACTTTAGTTTTGAAAATTTTTGTATTAACATGTGTATGGTAATATTTCCTTGTGGTTTCAGTTTGCATTTTCTTCATGATGAAAGATGTTAAGCATCTTTTCATGTGCATATTTGCCATTCAGATACCTTCTTTAGTGACACATTGGTTTAAATTTTCAACTTTTTATTGAATTGTGCATTTTGTTATTTTTATGATTATTATTTTATTTATTTATTTTGGTTTTTTGAGACAGGGTCTTGCTGTGTAGTTCAGGCTGGCCTTGAGCTCACTGTGTAGCCCAGGTTGGCCTGGAACTTGTAATCCTCTTGCCTCAGCCTTTGAGTGCTGGGATTACAGGCCTGTACCACCACCTGTTTATTTGTTTAGTGAGCTCTTTATAAATTCATGAATCAAGTGCATTCACAGTTTGGGATTTACGCAGAAAATTTCCTTTCAGTCTGTGGCTTACCTGCTTTTTTTTTTTTTTATTTTTATTTTTTGACAATGTCTTTTGAAGATCAAAAGTTTTACATTTTGATGAACTTTAATTCATGAGTTTTAAAATTTATTGTGTAGATCATGGGGATTTTTTTGTTTGTTTGTTTTTGTTTTTGTTTTTAGACAGAGTCTGGCTATGCAGTTCAGGCTGGCCTTGAGCTCACTTTGTGGCCTAGGTTGCTGTTCAACTTGCAATGATCCTCCTGCCTCAGCCTCCTGAGTGCTGGGATTACAGGTGTGTGCCCCCATGTCTGGCATGTTTTTGTTGTATAAAAGAAACCTTTGCCTAATTCAAACACAAAGATTTTCTCCTGTTCTCTGCTGGATGTTTTCTGGTCTTAGGTTTTACATTTAAGTCCAAAATTCATTTTTCACATTTATTATGAAACTCCCTCTCTCTCTCTGTATCTCTTTCTCTCTCTGTCTCTCTCTCTGTCTCTCTCTCTGTCTCTCTCTATGTCTCTCTGTCTCTCTCTCTCTCAGACACACACACACACACACACACACACACACATACACCACAAAATCAAAGAGAAATGAGACAGAGTCCTTCCCTCAGGTCATCTGGGCTAATGGATAGGGGAAAAAAATGAGTGAATAGAGCATTTCCATTGTGTAAAGAATGCTGGTGAGTTTGTATAGTGGGTGCTGTGGCCGCTCACTGTGGTTGTTAAAACAGGGCTGTTCCCCAGAGAAGGGACCAGGGACAGTCTAGAGGACAGTGGAAGTTAGGTAGGCTGCAGCACTCAGGCCTGGGAAGCTTATTGTTCTGGGCTTGCAGTGGCCTTGAGGAGGCTTGAAGGCTAGATGATAAATCACTGTGCCCTAGCAGCTGCTTGGCATTTGCTATGCCAGAGGATCTGTCTGTATGCAAGGTGGCTGATAGGAGTAGGCAGAACGGTAGGAAGCAGGGGCCATGCAGGGAGCACTCAACCGTCCTTATGCTGAAACAAAGAGGAGGAAGGGGTGACTGTGGCATAACCCAGGTCTTGATCTTTGAAGGCCAGGAGGAAACTGTCTTTGTTCTTTGACGTATGACGCGTCTGTATCATAAAGAGCCCATCCTTAATGGGCAGCTGTGGTGTTGTTACATAACTGTTGCTGTACCTCACCAAGGGTGCAGATCGCCTAGTGGTTGCAGTACTTGCTGTTCCTTGTAGAATTACTCCTGAGGACTGTGCATTGAACGTGTCATAACAAGGTAATCCCAGGAGCAGCCTGCAAAATTATCCCTCATCTTTGTGGTTCTTGTGTATATTTAAAACACAATACCAAAAGCATTTGATGCTAAGGAGAGATAGGGCATATTGCAGACACTGAATAAATTAACCCTGCAAAGCACAGCAGTTGCTTTCATTAGCCAGCTGGCACTACAGGAAGATAGCTGAAGCCTGTGGGTTAGAAAAGAAAATTTCAGGAATGTGAGAACAAGAAAGAAATCAGCTGCATTCAGTGATTTTACTTAATCCTGTAACAATAAAGAAATCCAGAATTCTCTCGGTGCACTGAGCAGTGGCAGACTCCCACAGCGTGTGTGAGGGTATGGATCTTCCCTGTTAAGTGGGGGTGGGAAGGGTGTCCCCTATGACTTTGGGTGCCCAAACTGACCACAGAGACGTGAGCTGGTTCCCAGGAAGACACAATTCAGATTTTGTTCATGCATCCTCTGCATCTGCAGGAGCTCCAGCTAAGTTCTGTCTTCCCTTCATTTTTCTCTGGTAGTCCCAGAGAGTGAAGTTAATTAACAGGCTCAGTCACCATGCAGCCTCTCCCTATTCCCGGCCAGGGCATTTTGGGGCATGGTTGCTGCCACTGTGCCTGCTGCCCATGTTCCTGCAGACACCTCTGCACAGCTTCTGGAGCCACAGATGGAAACCTGCCCCTGAGAGGTTGCAACCTCCACCACCCTAGGCACTGTCATGGCTGTGTTGCTGTGTGACTTTGAGGGGCCAGAGTGGCCAGAGTGGCAGATCTTCAGAGAGCCTCAGAAGGCACAGTGAATATGGTGAGAGACCTTAGAATTTCTTGAGGAAATAGCTATTTCAGCATTGTCTTGAAATAGCTATTTCACCCTGTCTTCCCTAGGGTGAGAGTTCTTCTGGGAGGTGCTTTAGTTCCTCAGACAGGCAGATTGCTGGGGCCCTTGCCACTGGTCTCCTCACACACCTAGGCCACCGTACTCCACATGGTTGGGTGCAATTGAGACCCTCTAGTCTGAACTCTTGAAGCTTGCATGACTTAGGTGCTTTTGCAGAATACAGTAATGTCATTGTAGAAAATCCATTTCTACATGATGAGAGTCCTTTTATGAATTTATCAGAGACCATGTGACTCTGATGGTACCATGTCAAAAGAGAAGACTGCCATTTTGGAGCAGGAAGCAAGATGAGCCAGAGTCCAGCCCTGTTTTTTCCTCCTGCTTGTTAAAGTCCTAAACTGCGCCAAGCTCAAAATTTACTTTTGTTCTTAAATTAGTTGTCTCCATAAACACACTAGCACAGTTGGAAATCAAGCAAGGTAGCGTGCACATTTGCCAGGTGAGCCCTTCCTTGGCATCCTGATGGTACCCCACCTCTGACATGGGGTGTGAATGAGTAGGGAGGAGCTGGTAGCAATGAGCACATATCTTTCTGGAGGAAGAGAAATTAGTTGTAATTAAGTACTGGAGGGGAAGTGAATCATTTGTGAAAGTCCAATCTCCTGAACTCAGTGGCTGGAGGTCTTACTCCCTCTGTGATAGTGGAAGAGCTGAATTGGTGGTGTGGTTGGGGCAGGGTGATCCTACCATTCTTCCTTTTCTTAAATTAAGGCACTTTTTCCATAATGGGACTTGTGGGATGATTCTTGTGAGATGTGGTTTGTCTTGCAGGGTCTCATTTGTAAAATAGCTAGTGTGTGTTGTCAGGCTAGCATGTGGCATAGGGGGGCTGCTTCTCCTGAGTTTGCAGAACTGTGCTGGCTACTGCCTTGCTGCTATCTTCTTGTGGTCAAAAGGCCAGTGATTCAAGAGGAGGGCAGTGGATGTGGTTAGGGGATAGGCCTCTCCACCACGGGTGGGGCTCTTGTCTTTGGGAGGCCTTTCTTGCATCTACCCGCCCCAGTCCTGAGGGCCAGGGTTTGTTGCCCTCTCGGGTCTCAGTAGTTAAAGTGAACAGAAGCCTGATGGTGGAGGGCACAGGATTTTTGCTGGCTGGGTGGGGCAGCATGCCCTGCAGATCTTGCATTGTTCTTGAGAAGAAATAGGGCAGAATGAGACAGAACTGATTAATGCCCAGAAGTTGTGCCACTGACCTCATAGGCTTTGCCCCTTGTCTCATCTGACAGAAGGGCCTCAGAAACAAAGAAACAGAAAAGGTGGGATAAAAAAGAAAGTACTCAGATTCCATACTTTAAATTATTGGATCTCTAAATGTGTGGTTACCATCAGCTTCCACTTTACAAAGCATCTGCTAATGTAAATTTACTATGCTTCTAGTAATTCTATCTGGTTAAATCTATCTGGTTAAATCTTAAGCCATGAAAGTGTGAATTATTATTTACTATGATTCTGAAACTAGGATGTATATTAAAAATTTTAAAAGCTATCCTTCAGAAATCAGGAAATTAGATGAAACTGCAGGTGAATTGTAGAGACTTGGTAGTGCATAATTTTAGGAACTATTTTCCAAGCATGACTATACATTAATGAGATTAAGTTTTATAATGTGAATAATTAAATATCAACATAAATAGTTGTTTTCTAGGTAATAATCTGGAAAGCTGTATATTTTTATCAATGGATTTATGGACCTGAAAGATGTTTGGGTCTTTTTTTGTAGCTGTTTAGTGACATTCATAAGTTTTACAGAAAAAGGACTATCTTTACTTTTAATCATGTTTTGTATTCACCCATTAATTCAGCACCTTCTTGGTGAGTGCCTCATATTGGCAATGTCCTTGCTGGGGCCTGTCTACCTTTTAGGAGCTCCCTGGCTGGGTGGGGGAGGAGCAGGGAGACACCTATGTCTATGTCCTCTGTGAAAGGGAAGATCTGATATTCATTAACTAACATGTGTTGAGCATCTACTGTGTGCCAGGAACACTGTGATAAACAAGGGAGGCCAGGCCCTGCTGTCACCATTTGTATTAGTTAGCTTTCAGTTGATATAACAAAATACCAAGATAATCAACCGAATGAGGGAAGAGTTTATTTTGGCTTGTGGTTTCCGAGGTCTCCATCCATTGTCACTTGACTGTGTTGCCTTTGGTTCTATGGTAGCATAGTTTATCATGGCAGGACTTAGAGGAGGAATCTTCTCACTTTTTGGTGGCTGGAAAGCAGAGAAGAAGGGGCTGAGGTCCTGCTATGTCCCTCAGGGGCACACTCCCCAGTAACCATTTTCTCACTAGGCTCCACCACCTCCCAGGAGCACCCTGGGCTGGGGAGCAAGCCTGTGACACATAGGCCTTTAGGGGACATTTTCAGATCCAAACTGTAGTACCCACCTTTCATGGCTATGGAGGGGAAATCCAAGACAGATAAGCAATGATGCATAATCAGTGATGGCAATAGTCTCGATTTGATGATAAAAGCTCTGAAGAAATAACTGGGAGCTGTTGGAGAAGGTGGGAGATCTACTTGAGAAAGTGGGAAGAGAAAGTCTCCTAGAGAACATGCTCTTGAGCAGAGATAGGGCTGAGGAGAGAGGAGCCTACTGTGTGAGGAGCTGGAGGACCATTTGGGTGGAGAGAACAGCAAGGGCAGAGCTCTTCATTGGTAACTAGCTGGGCACATTGAAGGAGCTGGAAGCAGCTTGTGTGACTAAAATATGCATAATGAGCTGGAGCCGTGGGAGCCCAGGTGCTGAGGTGGCACAACCTGGACTTTAGGGTTCGTGACAAAAAAGTGTGGCTTTTTATTCTGAATGTAGGGAGAGGCCACCAGAGTGTTCCGCATGTGGCATGACATGATGCGATTGTAGCACTCTTTTGTTTGTCTTTTTGGTGCTGGGGATTGAGCCCAGGTCAGTGCACATGATAAGTGTATACTCCGCCATTGAGTGAAACCCTCAGTGCTCCTGGGGGGTTTAAAAAAATAATTTAAAAACTTTTAATTATACCATCATAAAAGAATGAATGTTTACAGTTTTATGAAGATATCAGTGGTTTATTTTAAAACTACACCTAATTAATGTATATAGTTTGGTGAGTTTGAACATATCCATGATGCCATCACTACTGTCAAGGTAATGAACATACCTGTCACTTTTGAGAATTTGCTTGTGGTCCGTGTGTGTGTGTGTGTGTGTGTGTGTGTGTGTTTGTGTGTGTGTGTGTATTTTTTGAGGTACTCACAGACAAACCGAGGGGTGCTTTATTACTGAACTAGACACATAACCCTTTTTATTTTATATTTTGAGACAAGGTCATACTATGTTGCCCAGACTAGCTTTGAACTTGTGATCCTCCTGCTTCACCTCCTGAATAGGTGAGATCATAAGCATGTGTGCCACTGTGCCCAGTGGGTAGTTATATTTGTAATTTTTTTAGTGTTTAGTATTTTAAGGAGCTGCTACACTGTTTTCTGTAGTGATTGCGCCACTATGAAATGGTTCCCACCAGCATTGTGCAAGGGTTATACTCTCTCCACATTCCCTTCTAACACATGTGAGCTGATATCTCATTGTAGTTTTGATTTACATTTTCCTGATAATTAGTGATGTTGGGCATTTTCACATATCATGTGCCATTCGTATATTGTCTTTGAAGAAATGTTCAGGTCCTTTGCCTTCTTTTAATATTTATTTATTTGCCACTAAGTTGCAGGAGTTCCTTATATATTTTGGAAATTAACTCCTTATCAGTTATATGGTTTGCAAGTATTCTCTCCCAATCTGTGGCTTCTTTTTCACTGCTAATTATTTCTTTTGCTGTGTAGAATCTTTTTAGTTTGATATAGTCTCACTGTTTTTTTTTTTATTGGCTGTACTTTTAGTATAGCCATGAAATCATTGCCACTGTGTGAATCAGACCACTGTGTGAGGCTTTCCCCTGTGTTTTCTTCTAAGAGTTTTATAGTTTCAGGTTTTTTGTACAGTCAGTCCATCTTGAGTTGATTTTATGTATGACGTAAGAGGTCTAATTTGATGTAGGGGTCCAGTTTCATGCTTTTATGCGTGGATATTCTATTTTCCTAGCACCATTTGTTGGAGAGAGTCCTTTGTTTTTCTTGATGCCCTTGTCAAAGATCAGTTGGCGTGTGTGCGTGTGTGTGTGTGTGTGTGTGTGTGTGAGAGAGAGAGAGAGAGAGAGAGAGAGAGAGAGAGAAGGACAGAGAGAGACAGATACAGACACAGACACAGAGAGAAAGACAGTATTTCTGACCTCTCTATTTGGTTTCATTAGTCTGTAAGTCTATTATTACCATTTTAAAGTATACCATTCATGATTTATTAAAAGACCTCTCTGGTTGCCAAGTGGGCATTAACTGCAGTGGGCAAGAAGGGACAGAGGCTAGTTAGGCGACACTGTGGGATCCAGGTGAGAGGTGGGGGTGGCTCAGATGGCCTCGGCAGTGATTGTGGACATAGCAGTTCCAGGAGAGAACTGCAGAGTTTTCTGGAGGTTTAGAGATGAGAGTACCAGAAATGTCTTGTAAGAAAGCTTTGGAATCCTGAAGGAGAGACAGAACATCTTTGGAGGAGGGTCTTCCATTGGTGAAGGCCCCAAGATAAGAACCACCAGGCTCTGTGGAGTTGTAGAGAAGAGCTGAGTTGGACAACAGTCCAAGGTAAGTGCGCGGTATGGCATGGCTGAGCCCAGGACTGAGCAGTTGTCTAATGCGGTGGTGCTGTAGTCTCAATGTTGGTGTCTCACATGAATCTCTTGGAACCCAAAACCTGATGTGATGTTGTTAAGAAGTGAGGCTTTGCCAGAGTAAATTGTGAGGGCTCCATCTTTATGAACAGGATTAGTGTTCTTATAAAAGAGGTTTGATGGAGCTCTCTTGCCCCTCTCACATCTGAGGTACACCGAGAAGGCCCCATCTTTGAAGCAGAGGGTGAGCCCTGACCAGACACTGAATCTGCGGGTACCTTGATCTTGATCGTGGACTCTAGAATTCAGCCTTTAGAATTGTAAGCAGTAAATTGCTACTGTTTCTGAATTACTCAGTCTAAGGTATGTTGTTTCAGGAACCTAAAGATCTAAGACAGAGGAAAAGGAGGAGCGGTAGGCCTGAGATGAGGAGCACAGCCTGAACTGACACTGCCTGGTGTGTCCTGGAAGTTAGAAGATTCACTGTGCTGACCTAGTAAGTGTGGTTGGTGACAGCTGCCTGGCAGGGCTGTGAGGAGCCTTGGAGAAGGAGAGCACTGACAGTGCTCCCGGCTCAGAGCTGGTGTTGATAAATGTGACATTAAGTGTAAGAAAGAGTGAAGTGTTTGGGGCAGGGAGTGACCAGTCCTAGTTGAGCCCTTGGAAGCTGTCTGGAATACATGGAAGGATGAGCTCTGGGGACGATTAGGGCAGGGCTCCTGGGGACAGAGGCAGAGCTTCTCCCAGGAACACTGCACGAATCTGCGCTGCCTGACTGGGCAGCTATGAATTTGAGAAATAAGAGCCTAGAGGCAAAATCCAAGATGTTTCTGTGGTTTTGACTTCATATTCTAAGGTTCTGGAGAGAGGAAGACAAAGGCTGTGCTGGCAGAAACAGGGAAGTCAGGGCACAGCTGGCTGCTGAGAGTCTGTTAAGGGCTCACCACAGATGGGCAGGTGCTACGAGGCAGCCCCCCAGGTGGCCTCCAGGCCAGCTGGCAGGCAGGTAAGTGGACAGTCAAGGAGCCAAGGGAAAGTTTTCTAGGAGGGAGAGACTCGAGTTTACTTTATCAGGTGGTGTGGAAGTGAGCCCGGCCAGAGGAACTGGGTGGGTACAAGGGCTTCCTCTGTTTGCCCCTCCACCAGCTCTGTGCCAGGAGAGGCAGCAGATCTGTGTTCCATGCCTCTTCCGAGCCAGTCAGCAGCACTGGCTGCACCTGAAGGACAGGAGAGTAACCTCCATCGAGGCCTTTCTTTCCCCAGATGACCCCCCACATCTCCATATCTGGTTGTTTCTCTATTTAAAGCACAGCTTCTGCTCCTTCTGGTCTCCAACTGCTTCCTCCCCTGTTCCCTGTAAGCCTAGGGGTGACATGAATCCTGGCCCTGGTGTTTTGCGGCTTCCCTGTTGCTTCTTCAAACCCTGCCCATGTCCTTGTTGTGGTTTTCTCAGCTGTCTTCAGTTTTCCAGGTGGGTGTCTCAAGCAGAGTCACGGTATACGTCACATGCCCAGAACCAGGACTTAATAAATATGGCTCAGGTTGCATTAGTCTAAATAATTATGAAAGCCTCTGGTTCCTTCCTACACTATAGTTTTTATTGTGACTTCGTTACTGTGCAAGAGACCCATGTGAACTGTTCCCAAAGAAAGGGCTCTTTTGGGATTTTGTTTCCATCTCCTTTTCACCCTGCCTTAGCTCATCTAGTCTTAATTTTTTGACGTGAAGCCACATGATAGGTAAGGAAATAGCTTCTGATTAGTGGCCATCCAGCTCTTTGGTGTGCTGACTTCTTGGAGACAGAAGGACGTCACTGACCAGTGATTCTGAGTGATTAGTGTCAATATGACAGCCTTTCTTTATGATCTATTTCATGTTTGTGATGGGCCTCCACCTCCACATCTTACTCCAGATTGAGCAGTGCTGTGGTTCATGATGTACGAATGTTCTTTCCCATTAAATTTTGTTTGATCACATCTTGGTTCTCCTTTTCTTCTAGTGATGTCTGCAGTTGAGACCAGTGAGTTTGGTTTACTGTTTTTATTCTTATGCTCTATGGAAATATGACCTTTTTCTCACTTACCAGGAAAGAATTTAAGGCTATTGACATGATTTTTTTTTTTTCATCTTGAAACCACAGGAAATACTCATCTTTGAAGCTTTTCCTGTGGCCTCCTCAAAAGTCTGGAATTTCCTTGGCTGCTTCCTAACCAGATTTGTATCTTACCGTTTCCATAGTAAGTATGAGACTCCCCGGGTACTTTTATTCTGTGTAGAGACCCAGCATCACAGAACACAGAAAGAATCCTTTCTCTCCACCAGAGTCCCTCACCCTCAGCACTGTGGACATCTTAGGCCAGTTGCTTCTTTGCCATGGGGCTGCACTTTGGGTTACAAGATGTCTAGCAGCATCTCTAGTTTCTACCCAGTAGCACCCAAGGTGTGAGCACCACAGTGCCTCCACACTTGGCCGTGTGTACCTTCGGGACAGAATCACCCGGGGCTTAGAACCACTACCATCAAAGAGGCCAGAAACAAACTCAACACATGTTCCAACAAGCTCTAGCTAGATATTTTCAACATGTTGTTCACTTACGTTCTATTTCCTGCCGAGTCCCATGGTAATTGTGCTATGTGCACATTCTTATTTTGTTAGTTCTCAGACTTGAATGCTTTAGCTTTCCGCTTCCTAATGCTTATTGTACTTGCAGAGAGACCTGAATGCCCTCTCCCACTCTCGAGACTCCTCATTATTTTTGATCAGCTGGAATGGTTCCCCAATCGCCTTCCAGTTTTCTTGCCATAAAAGGGAAATAAAGCTGAGGCCCCAAGATAACCCCAGCGGAGGCTGTGAAGGCTGAGATTCAGTAGCAGAACAACATGTTTCCAGGGTGTAGGAGGCAGATGCATGGACTCCGACTTTCCTTGTGCCCAAGCACCTCACTGTGTTCCTAAATGTGTCCCCTCTACCCCTTTCCTCCCTTGTCTCTTCTACTTTATGCTGCACGATTTATGAGTTGCAGTTTAAATCTAAATCTTACTCTATTTTGGGCACTAAAGAAGCCTAAGAAGAAAATAAAATGTTTGAACTTTTAAAGAAAGCACCCCTGGGAAGACCCTCTTTCTGTCCTTACCCCTCTACCTGTCACCCTGTCTTGGGAATAGGTTTCTAGATATAATGGATTTCTTTCTCTTTTTTTGGTAATATGTTTCTTGATTTGATCTTTTATGATGTTTATGAGATATTGAGACATTAGAGTCAGGCATGGTGGTGCATGCTTGCAGTCCTAGCACTCAAGAGGTGGAGGCAGGAGGATCGCCGCAAGGTTGAGACCAGCCTGGGCTACATAGTGAGTTCAAGGCCAGCCTGAACTACATAGTGCGACCCTGTCTCAAAAATAAATAAATAAATAAATAATTTAAAAATTAAAAAAAAGAAATTGGGGAATTAGGATTAGAAACCTCTTTTTCCACTGTCTCAAACTTGGCCAGAGCCCATCTATTTATTTTATATTAATTCATATCCATAAGAAAAGTGTTACTCAGCAAGCATTCCCACCTGTGTTTATCTTTTGCAGCCCAGATATGTTAAAACCAGTTGTAATGACTGTAAGGTATCTTCCCTCGGTGTTTATTTCCCTCTCTACTTTCTGCCTTTCATGTTTCCAAGTTAAAATAAGCTATTATGGGTACAAAAGGAATACTTTCCTCAAATCTGGTATGTATGCCTCCTGCTCTGAATATATTTAATTAATCTGTCACTCTGTGTTGTCCAGTTAATAAAGCAGAGCAACCCTCTGTTTAACACAATTAAGTTTTTTCTTTTTTCTTTTTCTGGAAGGCAGCTCATATTTGTTCAGAGCCTTCTGTGTGCCCAGCATTTGAGAAATATGTTCTCCTTTAATCTTTGTGGATTTTTGTAGTCACTGTTCATAATCTCAGCTTCTTGGTGAAGATGTTGAAAATTGTAATATTCAAAAAGAGTGTCTGAGCTCACACAATCAGCAGTGGAGCTGGTTCTGGACCAGGGGCCTTTGATCCACAAACCCTCCACTGCCCTACGTGAGTAAAGATTATTCAGGCAGGCCGTGTTTACCCCTAGTGTCTATGCATACAGGTTTGAGAGCCAATTTAAACTGATTTGAATCTTGGCTCCAGATAAAGTCTGTGATTTGGGGAAATTATTAACCTTTCTAAGTCATATAAAGTTTCTACATCTGTCAAATGGGAGCATCTTAGTCCTTTCAGGTTGCTGTACGAGAAATAACAAACTTCGTGGTTTATAAACAATAGAAACTTACTGATCACCTCTGTGGGGGCTGAGAAGTCAAAAATCAAGGTACGGGCAGGTTCAGGGGTGTCTGGTGTGGGCTCGCTCTCTAGTTCATAGATGGTGCCCTCTCTCTGTGGCCTCACTTGGTGGAAGGGTAAGACAAACTTCCTCAGGCTGCCCTCTTAGCCAAATCAGGTTCCTGATGCCCACTTTCCAGCAGTACCACCTTGGGGACTAGTTCTCAACACTGAAATGGAGCGGGGGGAAACAGACTACAACAAGGAGCGACACTGTAGTAAGGATTTAACAAACCATCCATATAGACCATTTAGAAGTGTCTCACAGGCCAGAGTGGGCCTGTGCATCTGCTTTCATGTCACTGCAGTGTTCACACTAGTTCTTTGTATCAGAGAGGTAGGTTGAGGGTGGTGGCTGAGGGCAGAAGCAGTAGGTGGGTAGTAGGTTCAGTGGAAGCCTTTAGACAGATAGGAATGGGCCCATGGGCCACTTGCTCCCCTTCCAGCTGGGGCCTCCTGCAGCAGACAGAGGGCAGGGCCACATGGGCTGGGCACCCCAAGGAACTAGCTCAGAAGAGACATTTCTCTCTAGGTCTGTTCCAGAAGGGAGAGAGAGCAGCCTCCAGAAGACCCCAGGGGATTTAGAGGACATTAGGTGGGGCTGGTGGTAGAGGACAAGGTGATACTGAATAAGGTTTAAGACATGAATGCTGGGGAGTAGAAAGCAAGGCTGTTGTTCCTGCTGACGGAGCATAGGGAGCAGCCCTCTTGCTCATGTACGAGTTCCCACTCCTCTTCTGCATTGACCCTGCAGAACCTGTCACTACTGCGTGGTGGGCGGCCTGAGGCTGCCCTGGGCTCCTCCTCTTGGGCCCGTCCTCTGCTTGTAGACACCTCTTCGTGGTCATGGTGAGCAGGACATGAGTGACTTCGTTGTGGAGCATCATGAGTTCTGAAGGAAGCAGGGGCTGGAAGCGAAGCAGACTTCTGGTGGATGGGTACAAAGGAGACTGGTTGGGGAAGAGATAACCGTGGGAGAGAAGTGTGCAGGATTCTCAGAGACAGCAGTGCCAGAGACAAAAGGTGTCCACATAAGAGGAAGCCAGTGCAGACAACTCAGAGTGATTGCGTTCAGAAAGTGCTGGGACAGTAGAAAAAGAGGAGTGATATGACAAATGAAGTGACCGGGGACCCTCACTTCAGAACAAGTGGTACTTCTGTCTCAGTTACTTTTCTGTCCTTCCTGAGACAAAATACCTGACACCCATAATTAAGGAAGGCAGGGTTTATTTAGCTCGCAGTTTGTGGAGGTTTCAGTCCATACTCGGCTGTCTCCAAGGCAGGGTGGCACATGGCAGAGGGCAACAGTTCATGGCGGTGGAAGACAGCAAAAGCAGCAAGAGCAAAAGGGAGGAGCTGCAGAGAGCAAGCCTCTCTCCCTCCCTTACACTGTATGCAAACTACCCACCCCAGGGCAGGTGTAGCACTCACACCCCTAATCCCAGCACTGGGCCGTGTATCAATCATAAACTCTAGAAGCTGCCCCATGATTGCAGGGGGCTTTGGTGGAGGGACATGCAGACACAAAGCATAACAACTTCAGGCTTTGAGAAATGGTTGAGTGTTATTCATTTGTTCAGGTGCACTGTCCAGAAGATCATGAGATCTGTTGCCAGAGACTAAAAAAAGGAGTTTACATCTTTGATGTGTGTGTGTGTGTGTGTGTGTGTGTGTGTGTGTGTGTGTGTGTATGTATTACTGAGGATTAGAGCCAGGGAACACTGAACTACATTCCTAGCCCTTTTTATTTTTTACTCTGAGATAGGGTTTCACTAAATTGCCCAATCTGACCTTGAACTTGCACTCCTCCTTGAACTTTCAGCCTCCCAAGTAGCTGGAATTACAGGCATGGACCATCCCCACCAGATCTTTAAATTTTGACTCAGATTTCCTCCCTTCCTCCCTTCCTTCTCTCCCTTGCTTTCTCCCTCCTTCCTTTTTTTCTGGCTTTGAATCCTAAAATATTAAGAAAAAGATTGGCAAAGAAAATGTCCTGTTGTTCTATATCTTCATATTTTTATCTTTTTAGAGGAGAGTAATAAAACGTATTTTACTTTAGGCATAACCTGGGAAGATTTTGGGAAATATGGGCTCATTGCAGAATCACCTTATGTTTTCATAAAGTAAACCCTACAATAGTCATTTTTAAGTAGTTCTAACCATGACATAAACATGTATTTTATTTAAATGATCTCCATGAGTCAGACTGACATATTACTGGTTGTCTCTGTAGTCACTGGTAAAATTCATCACAAATTCTCTTCAATGTGTTAGTTCATTTTGTACTAGAAATGAGTTCTAAAGAAATTAGTTACTTGCACAGGTCTTAACCTAGACATTCTTTCACTGTTGCTGTGGAAACCAGCAATAAAAAATTGTGACTTGAGAAAGAAAAATAATCAGTGCTAAACATCAGTAAAATATAAGAGAAGCTCTCTTTTTATACAGAATTTTTTAAAGTCATGATACCTGGAACCAAACAGACGAATAAGGTTCTGAATGAATCACAGGGCTGAAATCATACACAGTTTTTGTCAGGAACAGTATGGACAATAAATCACAAGTCTTCTTTTAAATAATGGATTCCGTTTTGTTTTTTTTTTTTTTTTTAATGCGGGAAATGGAGCCCAGAGCCTTGCACATGCAGTATTGAGTAAGGGCTCTACCACTGAGCTGCAACCCTTTAAGAGAATAAATGGTAAAGCCTTTAAAACCTTTAAAAGAATATTTTCATTAGTCGCCACGTTCACATAGCTGCTGCTACCACAGGCTACACGGAGTGTACCAGGTAGACACTTGGACACATGCCCCAAGCTAATCACTTTCTTTAAATTGGAAAAGGGACTAGATAGTTCTTGAAGAAGGAGACATTGTCAGTTGAAATGGTTTCTTCCAGCCAGGAAAGGAGACAGGAAGGTGAGGCAGTGGCAGCCTGAGCCAGGCTTGGGAGCTGCCTGGGGGTTTTTTCTTGCGTGGCTGTGTAGGGATACAGTGGGGAAGAGGAGGCCCAGGGTGCGTAGCACCAGCTGCCACCCCAAGAGAGTTCATTAGACTCTGTGCCTGGAGAGAAAGGCTGATGGAACTGGTGATTACCTGTGGGTGACCCTCGTTTTTAAAGTGCATTTTTGGTATTCTCTGAGTACTGGTTAGTGTGTCCTGTGAGTCCAGGGGCACAGGCAGAGGTCGGGTTGGAACTGGACGTGAGACCTTTAACCCAGTCTTGCTACATTGCTGACAGAACAGGGGCTCAGAGAGGGAAAGGCTGGCTGGCCACTCCTCATTCAGGAATGACAGTGCTGATCACTGATGGAAAAACCCAGGCCAGCCCACCCATGTGGGTTCCCCGCAAGGTCTTTAGCTACATCCTGCTACTTTGAACAGTTTTTTCTTCATAACATATTTTAGTTAGGAGACTAACTTTACCATATAATGTCAGGTCTGACCAATGAAAATGTGCTTTATTAATTTTTGAATAATACCTATTTTTATCTAAAAGAAGAAAAGAGTCATTTTCTACTTTTGTGAAATCAGACTTTCAAGTAATTCATATGTGTCTATTTAAAAACTTGGTAGATTGCTCCTTTGCCAGCCTAAAGCTGGAAAGCTTATGGATATTTTATGCCTTGACTCAAGCTGCCCTGTGTTATATGGATGTGAGGGGTGTGTATGTGTATGTGTGTGTGTGTGTGTTGTGTAACACTGTGTTATGTGTCCCTGAGCTATTATTTTGCTGAAAAGTAATTTGAGAATATCAATAATATTGCACATGTTTTAATAAATCGGTAAAGTCTGTCTTAGAGTTGTAAAGCTGGTACAAAGGTGTCGTCTTAGGGCAGAGGACTCTATTTCCAGCCAGATCATAAGTGCTCATTCTCTCTGGGGATGTAGACCAGTGATAGAGCATTTGCCTGACACATACCAACTCCTGGGTTCTATTGCCAATACTGCAAAAGAGAAAGTAAACCGGGGTACAGTATGTATTCATTTTTTGATAGCAGTGGTGAGTATGGTAGAGGGAGGTAAAACCTTCTGTTGCCACTAAGCAGGTTCAAGTTGTGTGGACAAGTTTTCCTTTTCTAATCCTCTACAGAAAGAGAGCCCCTGAGGACAAACATGAGGAGTGCAGCCAAGCCCTGGAGCCCAGTGGTCAAAGCGGGGACCCATGGCTGTGACAGAGCCCGGCCCCTCCCTGCAGCCTCTTCCGGCATGAAGAGTTCCAAGTCTTCAACCTCCTTGGCTTTTGAGTCCCGGCTCAGCAAGGTATTGGCTGAGATGCCCAGGGCAGGGCTATGTGGCATCCTTAGGGCCCTGGGTTGGCAGGATTGAAGGGGGCAGTCATCAAGCCAGTGGCCTTTCAGGGTGGGGAAGGCTCCTAAGGAGGGGCCCCAGGCAGCCAGCCTGTCTTGACCTAAGGGAACAGAGCAGGTGGCTCCACTGTAGAAGCTCTGGAGTCAAGAAAGGAAGTCTTATGGAATATTTAACACAGTGATCGAAGTTATCTTCCCTGGACTGTGTGGACATTCCAGCATCTCCCTGGATGCGGGGGCAAGTCATGCATAAGCTTTTTGACCTGCTAATCCAGTTGTCTTCTGCATCCTCACCTTGCTCATCCTATGTCCCTCCTACTCCTCATCCCCTGGGTCTCTCTCCATAAGTGTTCCAGCTTTAGGCTGGCAAAGGAGTGTTACATGGGCCAGCCGTAGTGCCTAGACTCATCTCTTTCCAGCTCCATTCATTCTTATGTCCAGTGTTCGCTCTGTGCCTCAGGGACAGCTCCTTTGCTGTCCTGAGATGAAATTCAGGCCATATCGCCATACCAGGCAAAGACATTTGAGAAATCAACACAAGATCTTGACTCAGGTGAAAGGAAAGTATTAAATTTCATGTGTTTCCTGCCAGTGGCTGAACGTGACTGCAAAAGACTCAAGGTGCTCCTGAGAGTGCCAAAGACATGACTGTGACCTTGCAGCCTGCCTCAGGCTTGTGCTATTGATGACATGTGATTGTTGTGAAGTGATAAACGCTCTTGCAAAGTGCAGTCCTGCCTTAATTATGGTGTATTAGAAGGCTCAGCGTATCTTAGGGTTGTACAACTGTATTTTGTCTTTATGTCTAAAATGAAGGTAATAAAAAGATGTTCCAGCCAGACATGGTGGCACATGCTGATAGTCCAAGCATTATGGGAGGCTGACGCAGGAGTATGGCAGGTTTGAGCCCAGTCTGGGCAACTTAGCAACTTAGGGAGATATTGTCTCAAAATTTTAAAAAGAAAGAGATTAAAATGGGCTGGTGATGTGCTCTGTGAAGGCTTTAGAATCAACCCCTGGTACTGGGGGTAAAGAGTCCCACCTATGTATATATTTTCAGAGTCTGTGAAAACTATGTGGGTAGTGGGGCTTTTTTGTGAAAAAGGCATTGTGTATATTGTAGAGCATCTAGATTTGAAATCATATCACCCATTACATATCAGTAGGAATCCAACCACAGTAGCATCCAAAAATGTATGGTACATTTCCAACACACTCTGGGAGGGACAGCAGTGTCTATCATTTTTCAGGTGACAGTGTCTGTTCTCATGGCTTTTAATACTACATGTGGAGAATGTCTACATTTGTACCTTTAGCCAGGACCCTCCCACTACCTTTGTAACCCCTTAGATGTCTAGATGCTGCTTACAGTGTAAGTTGTTCAAACTGGACCCTGATTTCTTCCCTTCCATATCCCTCATTCCTAATCCTGCTCTGCCTGAACCTTCCCCTTTAATAACTAGGAATGACATCCTCTTGGTTGCTCAGGCCAGAGCCCCTGGCTTTGTTCTTAAGACCTCTCTTTCCTTCCTTCCTCCCTTCCTTCTTTCTTTCCTTCCTTCCTTCCTTCTTTTTTCTTTTCTTCTTTCTTTTTTCTTTTTCTTTCTTTCTTTCTTTCTTTCTTTCTTTCTTTCTTTCTTTCTTTCTTTCTTTCTTTCTTTCTTTCCTTCCTTCCTTCCTTCCTTCCTTCCTTCCTTCCTTCCTTCCTTCTTCTTTCCTCACTTCCCTTCCTTCCCCTTTTCTTTCTGTGATGCTGACTTGAACCCAGGATCTCACACATGTGAGTGGTCCACCACTGAGCTACATCCCCAGCCCTTGGTTGCTTGTTTGTTTATTATGTTGAGGCAGGCTTCACTAAGTCTCCAGGCAGCTAGGCTGGGCTCCATTTGCAAGCAGCCCTTTTGTCTCAGCCTCCAAGAGTATTGGGATCACAGGCGGGTGCCGCCACACCCAGCTCCTTTCCGCCTTTTCTCAGGTCCCACTGTGCATCAGTGAAATGCTATCACTTTTGTCTTAAAAATATGTCAGTTGCAACCCTTTCCCGTGGCCTCCCCATGACCTGTCTCCATGCCTCCACCTTTCCTTACTCTGCCTTCCCAGACCACCTCGCTGCTTTCGTCTTTGTGCTCTACATTGTTCTCAGCACAATTCAGAGTACTCCTTCTAACACATCAGTCCTGTCATTTTTCTGCTTGAAACCCTTTCGTGCTGTCTCCACTCAGTGTGAAGTGGCTACTAATACCCTCAAGACCTGACCCCATTCCATCTTGGACATTGTCACACTCTTCTGTTCCCTGGCTCCCAGAGCTCTGTCCAAAAGGTTTCCTGGTGACTGCGATGACTGTCCCGTGGTGTGCTAAGCGTGTTTGTGTTGACTGTCCTCTCTGCGTGGATGTGTGTGTGTGCGCGCTCGCTCACGTGCACCTGCTGGTATCAGAGATGTCATCCTTGTCTGCTAGCCAAAGTGCCCCTGGTCTCCATCTACCCTCCTTACCCTGCCTTAGGTTGCTCTCAGTGTTTATACCAGCGTGCGCGCACACGCACACACACTTTTGTTCCTTTAGTGTCTCTCTCGTCATGGCTGGAATGTAAGCCTCAGTAGGACAAGAACTCTCTGGGTTTTTGTTGTCCATAGTTCTAACCCTTGCCCTTAGAAAAGTACCTGCTACCTGCAGGGCACTCAGTGTTTATGAATGCCCAAATTCCCCTGTTTTCCTGGGGGTGGCAGTGTGATGGTGAAGGAGGAGCCTGAAGTCAGTCAGACCAGCCTGAAGTGGAAGATCTGAAGTACAGGGTATTTTGTAAGCAAATGAGATGTTGACCATGTCCACCCTCAGTAGGCTGGTGTTTTGGAAACATGCTCTACAGGGAAACTGTCAGGGAAAAGTAAGTATTCATATTAGAGGCTTCACTCTGCTTTCGCATTCTTGGCTCTCATGGCTTGATTGCAGAGTGAGAATGCCAGGGATCAAGGGAAGGAGCAGCAGAAGGAACTGGTCCATGCCTGCCCTGTCTAGCCTTCATCTTGTTCCTCTATTCTGACCATCTCCTTTCCACCTGTGGTTGTACAGGAAGAAGACTTAAGAGTCCAGATAATAGATAAAGAAAAGAGGAAATGCTAACAGATAAGGAAAAGAGGAAATGCTGATGGTCAGAAAAGCAAGTAGCTCTCCTTTCTCCAATAGTTTACTGTGGAAATTGCCAGCAGAAAGAGTAGTTGAATTACACAACAGACACCCATGTACCACCTGGACTTGACAGTCAGCATTTTATTCTATTTGCTTTAGTTTATAGGAAATGAATACATATATTTTAACTGGTAAAAAATAGGAAAATTAAAACAAGTCACCAAAAGTAGAACTAAATTCTCAACTTAAAATACTGACTGAATAGCAACCATTGTTAATTTCTTATCATCTTGTTTTGAAATTCTGCATTGTTTTTGTGTTCTCTTGTTTTTATCTTTGTTGTTGTTTTGTTTTCTTTTCTCTTTAAAAAAAGTACTGACTGAGCTGTAGGAACAGTCAGAGAACAAGAAGCCAGGAGACATAGGAACCCAGACAGGCTGAGCTGTTGGCGAAATCTTCCTCATGAATTATAAAGACACCTGGAGTGCTCTGGTTTGAACAGGCCACCCCATCCTGGCCACTTAGAAGGCCCAGGACCGTGAGTCAGGTTGTAGGTTGTTATAATAGGAAGCATACCCAAGACTTGCGTATTAGGGGCTCAATCCTCAAGCAGCAGGGTTCAGAGATGGGCCAAGAGAAGTAACTGGACTTGAGGGGTCTAACCTCTCCCGGGATTAATCCTTTGATGATTTCATAGCTGAAGGGGTCAGGAGATGAGGCCCAGTTGGAGGAGGATGTCAGTGAGGGTGGGCCTTCGCAGGGCTCATCCTGGCTCTGCCCACTTCTTCTCTCTCTCTCTCTCCCGACTGCCATGTGGTGAGCAGCTTTCCTCTGCTGTGCCCTTATGCCATGATGTTTCTGCCTTACCACAGGCTCAGAAAGCACCGAGCTAACGTGACTAACACCTCTGAAGCTGTGAGCCAGAACAACCCTTTCCGCCACCAAGTTGTTTGTATCAGATGTTTTGTCTCAGTGGTGAAAAAACTAACACACAAATGATGGGACATTGGCTTGAGCTTGTTCAGCTGACAAGAGATTCGTTCATCTCTCACTATTCACAGAAGACTGGTTTCAGGATTCTTCAGGACACCAAAAGCCATGGTTTTTTTAAGTTTCTTATATATAGTGGTACAGTATTTGCATATAACCTATATACCTCCTCTCACATACTTGAAATAATCTCTAGGTCATTTATAATATCTAATACAATATAAATGGTTTGTAAATAGTTGCTTTACTATACTACTTAGGAAATAATGTCAAGGAAAAAAGTCTATACATATTTAGTACAGTTGGAATTTTTAAAAATATTTTTGGTCAGAGTTGGTTGAACCTACGGATATAAACCTGTGGTTACTGACAACTGATTGTATAATGAACATTAAGATCTGAAGGTCTCCATGTTACTATGAGCACAAGGGTTCAGTACCTCTCTCTTTCTCTTTCTCTCTGCTCTCTGCCTGCCTCTGCCCCTTGAATTCTCTGTTGCATGGTGACCCCCAGGCTTCTCCAACGCATGTATGAATTGTGGTGCCCATCGTGCTGAACCTCCTGCATCTCTTGGAAGGCCTAGCCACTTTTTTGCCCTTTTCTTCATTTGTTTAAAAAAAATCAGAAGGGCTGTGAGGAGCTCTGCACCCATAGGCCTGTGTTCATCTGTGTAAGAGGAGAATACCAGTACTTAGGAGGTTGAGTCAGGAGGACTGCTGTAAGGTCAAGGTCAGCCTGAACTACATAGTAATTTCAATGAAGTCTGAACTACATAGCAAGATCCTGTTTCAAAAAACAAAAACAAAAACAAACAAACAAAAAAGAGACAAAGACCATGGTCCCTTGCCCAGTCCCCTGAGGCAGCTGTGCTCACCCGACTCCTGCCCTGGTCAGTCCCCACACTGCAGCCAGAGGCATGGTGGTGGGAACCTGGCCATCCCCTCTGCTCTAGATCTCCAGTGACTCATTGCCTGGACTCCCATCACCTTTGTAAAGGTCTTCCCGCCCTCTCCCCTACCTCCTCAAGGAAGCCCCTTATTGCCCATAGTTCACAGGCCCCAGGCCTCTTAACTTCTTGATTGTCCATCTCTGCCAGACTGAGTTCCAGCAGCAGTGCCTTAGCTACTTTGTGTGTTGTTATACTGTCTAGCTTGTCTTTGTGCATGCCACACAGTAGGTGCCTGTTATGGCTTGTGTCTGTATGTCCCCTAAAAGCGTCATGCAGTCATGGGCTGGGCTTCTAGAGTTTTTGACTGACTCATGGTCCAACAGGATTATGGGTGTGAGAGCTACACCCACAGTGCACTGGGTATATAGCACAGGTAGTCTGCACACAATGTAAGGGAGGGAAAGAGGCTTGCTGGCTGCTGCTCCTCCCTTTTGCTCTTGTTGCTTTTGCTGTCTTCCACCACCATGAACCATGTTGCCCTCTGCCATGTGCCACTCTGCCTTGGAGCCAGCCAAGTATGGACTGAAAGCTCCACAAACTGTGAGCTAAATAAACCTTTCCCTCCTTAATTCTGGGCATCAGGTATTTTGTCTCAGCAACAAGAGAAAAGTAATGGAGACAGTGCCTAATAAATATGTCTAAAAAGAATAAAAATAAAATCCAGACAACAAACATAAACCTGGGTGAGGTCTCACTTTGGCTAGGCATGAGTCACATACTGACCCTATCCAGTCTGCTGGCGTCAGGGCTCTGTGTTGTGGCCCCTGAGTGCTCACAGAGGAGTGAGCTGTGGCTAAGGAAGGTGGAGTCATTTAGTGTGGGTGTGTTGTATGGGTCTCAGAAACTCTCTTAGTCTTCTGGGATCATTTCTGCAGAATGCCACTAACCACTTGTGACAGTGGAGCCCTGAAATGTTGCTAGTCTAACTGGAAATGTGCTCTAAGTGTAAAATATACTCCAGATTTGAGGAGTTAGTACAAAAAATACATTACACCTCACTAATACACAGTGATGTACCACATAATACCATTTTGGTCAATGACAGGCACATATATGATGGCGGTTCTATGAGGTTATAATGGAGCTGAAAAATCTCTAGGGCCAAGTGATGTCATAATTGTTGCAGTGTAATGCACAATGCATTACTCATGTGTTTGTAATATATTTGACTGCACTGCCAGTTGTATAAAAGAATGTGCATTTATGTACACTATGTAAAATTTGATAGTGATAATAAATGATTATGTTGCTGGCTTACGTATTTCCTATTCTTTCAATCATTATTTTGAAGTATACTCTCTACTTATAGCTATACTTTCTACTTATACCTCTCTACAAAAGGGGTTGCTATAAAATAGGGTGATGCCATCAGCAACCTCATAGTGTCTCATGTTTACTGCATCTCTTGATTATATCCTTTTCTCTTGTGCTTGTCTTAATCATGTGTTGTTTTATTCATTATGACTCTAGGAGACATAGACGATTACATATGTATGTACATACCATATCCATAGGTATGTAGTGGGCTCTACTATCTAGATTGGTGAAAGTACCGTCTATGGTGTTCACGTGACAAAACTCCTAACAATGCATTTTCAGCACTTATCATGCCATTAAGTGATGTATGCCTGTATTTTATATTGATTGCATGTTAATAATATTTTGCATATATTCATTTTAAGAAAATATACTATTTTCTTTTATCTGTTTTGGTTTACATTTTTGAGAATTTTTCTCTTTTTCAGACTTTATTTTTTTAAAACTTTTTTTATTAGTACATATTTGTCATACATATTGATCACATTCATCATAGTGGTTTGGTTTACTTTTAGGGGGTAGCTACTGGATGATATAAAATTACACATGTGGCTTGTATTTATATACATGGACAGTGTTGCTCTAAACCTTTTGTTCTCAAATCCTCCCGCTCGGAGATCCTCCCGCTCGGGGACCCTCCACTCCTGAGTCTAGTGCTACAGTCCCCTGATCATTCATCCTGGTCACTGCTGCTACTGTCATCCCTTTTAATTTTTCATTTTGAGACAGGGTCTTGCTAAGTCACTAATTTGCCCAGGCTGGACTCCTAATGCTATTTTTTTGATCACTGGTATCACCTTTATTGCTGGGCTAGGCCATCTTCCAGTGCCCAAAGTAAGTCTTCCCATTGCTTACCAGCACCTGCCCTCTGTTGTCTGCACCTTGCGTTTCACCACAACTCCACCTCTCCAGGAGCCAACCCCTTACGGAGGAGCGGGCAGGGTGAGCTCTGCGCCCTGGCACAGTGTCAGGGTGGAGGCTGAGGCTGGAGGCCATGGCAGTTTCACTTCTGGCCCCGGGGGAGAGCCATCATTCGTTGGATCCCTGTTGTGGTTGCAGACTGAGCCCTTCCCCTCGGGGCCTTTTGCTGGAGAGTTTGATAGTTGTGTACTTCGAGTCAGACTTGCTGATTTTAGTGATATCAGCAAGTTAAATAAGGGAAGAGTAGAGCTGAGTGTATATTCCTTGCACTGTTGTGTTAAGAATTATTAACTGCAGTGGTTTCTCCTTTTCATCTGTGGTATCATCTTGGGAATTTTCAAAGACTGAAATCAGAATTGATTTTCCTTTGGGGACTAGAGAGGCACTCAGGCATGATTCCTGGCAGAGTGAATACTTTTTTTTTTTTTCTGTTGAGAAAAAGCTGCTGACATTAATGGATTGTGGTCATTTAATATTGAATGTGTACTATACTGGTGATTTGATGGATGGTTTGAGAGGTTAGAAAGCTTGAGAAGAGGGACCTTTTTACTCTGAGATAGGAGGATGGGAAGACAATTACAGAATCATTGTAAAGGGCAGTAATGCAACTTCTGTGTCAACTCAAGTATTTATCTGGTTGCTAAACCAGGGGACTATGCTCTTGTCCAGAAAATATCATGTTGACATCTAAGTAGAAGTACATATGAAGCATTCTTTTAATATTATTTTTAAAATAAGTAATCTGTTTTAAAATTTTAATCATGATTGCTTGGGTAATACTAAGACTTAACAGTATTCCTCTTTTTAAAAGCAGTGAGAGGTATTTAATGAGTAGAGTTTCAGTTTGAGATAATGAAAAATTTCTTGAAATGGATGGTGGTGATGACTGCGTAACACTGTGAGTATATTTAATGCCACTGAATTGTTTTAGAGTGGTTAAAGTGCTAAATTTAATGTTATGCTTAGTATTTTAGTTACTTCCTCATTGCTGGAACAAAATGCCGTACACCCACAAATAAGAAAGAAAGGTTTATTTTAGCTCACAGTTTGTACAGGTTTCTGTCCATAGTCAGGGGGTTCCAAGGCAGGACAGCATGGCCAACAGGCATGGAAGAGGAGAAAAGAGTATGTGGTATGCAGGCAGGAGGCAGAAAGCAACCAGTCTTCCTTCCCCTGTATATTCCTTGCAGGCTACAAGCCTATTGGTTGGTGCCACAGGTCAGGTCTTCTGCCTTCCGTAAATCCATCCAGTCATACCCAGAACCAAGCTAAACCAATCAGAGGACTAATCCAGTATCTTTCTTTCCTGGTTAACTTTTGTGGTAAGAGAAATCAAATCAGGGCCTTATGCAAGTATTCTTTCACTGGGCTACATCTCCAGCCTTTTTCTTTTTTTAATAAAGCATACCATAAGTACACAAAATACACTGGTCATAATTTTAGCTATTTGGCTCACGGGATGCTTGTGTAAGTCTAGTCCTGTGTAACTACCACCGATGTAGATGCAGAGCCCTCCAGTACCCAGAGTACCCCTCAGATGTAATTTACCCAGGGAACTGGCATCCTGACTTCTTTCACCATTGTTTGGTGTTGTGATTCTTAAACTTCATGTAAATGGAACTAAGAAGTATATATTCAGTTACATCTGATTTCTTTGACTCAGCATAACATTTATGAGATCCAAGTATTTGTTAGTCTATCAGTAATTCTTTTTCCAATTGCTCTGCACTTGCTTTTTCTTTTTTCCTTTTTTTTTTTTTTCGGTATTGGGAATCCAACTCTGGACTTTGCGCTTGCCAGGCAGGCACTGTGCTGCTGAGTTATACCCCTGGCTGCTCAGTACTTTCCATTGTGTACTGTATCATTATTTGTCTTTCTTTTGGAAGATACTTGGATTGTTCTGGTTTAGCACTGTCACAAATAAAGGTGCTATAAACATTCTTTGGATGAACCTGTGAACTCAGTTCTCTTGGGTACAGAGCGAGGAATGGAGCTGTGAGGCATAGGTGAAGGTATTTAGCTGTAGTGTAGATAGTGCGCGGTTTTGAAGCATTCCTACCAGCCCTTCCCAGCAGCAGGGGATCGAGTTCCTGCTAAGCTCACAGTACTTAGTATTGGTGTTTTTATTTCTTTTTCGAGCCATTCAGGGAGCTTATAGTTAGTTAATACCTGTCACTTGAAATCTAGATGATGTGAAATGGATTTTTAAAAATTTTGTAAATATTTCAACTCTTGACTCTCAATACTGTATTCCCAAAGCTAGCAGAGGAGGCTGGAGTAGGGCCTTTGAACCCTTGGCCAGTGTGGCAGACAGGGGCCGTCTTCCCTGTGTCTGAATTGATTTGAGGGCCTTTTCACAGAGGTGGTGGGATGGCTGTGAACATCTGCCTGTCTCAAGTGGTGTTCTTTAAAGAAGAATTAATGGTGGTTGAGAGAATGTAGTGGCAGTTTTTCTCATTAGCACTAAACATAATTTATCTGGGCCAGAAATGTGAGCTCATTTAGGATCTTCAGACTTCCGTACCTTTCAACAAATGTTTTTCTTACCCTTTTCATGCTAGGGAAGATAGTAAAAAAGAGTGGAGGGACTCTGCCTTCTTCCTCTCATCCAGTAGCAATGTTTTCCAGCCTCCAAGAAATTCCTTTCTTGCCTTTGGACATATTTTCCACGAGAAGTGATGTGCAGAGTGCTTGGTGTGGAGCACATGGTAGATACTCAGATTGTTTCCCTTCATCTGTTTCCTGTTTACTCAGATGTTTATCATTTAGTGCTCCTCTCCCCTCGCCCTAGTACTGGGGTTTGAATCTAGGGTCTTCCCACTGAGCAATCTTCCCAACGCCTTTTTTATTTTGAGACTAGTTCTTGCTAAATTGCCTAGTCTGGCCTCAAACTTGTAGTCCTCCTGCCTCAGCCTCCCAGAAGCTGGGATTATAGATGTGTACCACTACACCTGACTGTCTTTGTGCATTGCTCAACCCTGGCTTTTGTGCTTTTTAGAGCTCTTTCTCTTTTTTTTTTTTTTCTTTATGTGATACTGGGGATTGAACCCAGGGCCTCAGGCGTGCTAGGCATATGTCCTACCACTGCCTGTACTATACTCAGGACCCTCACACTTATTTGTTTATCAAATCCCTTTTTTTCTTCCACCAAGAAAACATTTTTTTTTTCACTCATTTCAATAGTCCCTTCTTATCTGTGTTTTCAGTTTTCACATTTTCATTTAGCCATGGTTCAAATGCATTTAATGGAAATCCAGAAATCATCTCTTCATAAGTTTTAAATTGCATGCCATTCTGAATAGTATGATGAAATCTTGTGTCACACTGCCTAGGATGAAAATCATCCCTTTATTCTGCATAATCATTGCTGTATATGTCTTCTACCCATTGGCCACTTAGTACCTGTGTGGGCTTTTTTGTTTTTTTTTTGTTCATTTGTTTGGGGTTTTTTTTGAGACAGGGTCTCACTGTGCAGTTCAGGCTAGCCATGAAGCTCACTTTGTAGCCCAGGCTGGTCCTGAACTCGAAATGATCTTCCTGCCTCAGCCTACCAAGTGCTGGGATTACAGGCATGCGCCACCACGCCCGGCTTAGTACCTGTGTGTATCATCAGATCAACTGTTGGGATATCTTCATGGTTGGGTTCAAAAAACTATTATGTTACTTGATATTAGGACCAAAATGCAAGAATAGTGAGGGTGAAAATTTAGATATACTGTTATATAGTGCTTCCTTTAAGTTTTGCAGTTAATAAGGAAAGAAAAAAACCTGTTAGCTGAGGTTGCTGAGCTCTAGGTAAGAATGAAATACAGTACAGCATCTATAGAGTTCGGTACTATCTGGGGTTTGAAGGATCAACTGGAAGTCTTGGAATGAAACCCTGCACTTAGAAGAGACAACTATATTTGAAGTGTGATACAGTGCACCATGACCTTTCTCTGTTCTTTGAAAAAAGGAAGATCATACTCTGATCTACAAGTGAACAGGAACAAGTTTGTCCAGCTTTCCACTTTTTCAGTTAACAAAATTGTGCTACTCAGAGCCTGGTCACTGCGTCTAAACCACTGGGCCCAGAGTTCTACTTGGGTGCCTTGTTGGTTCACAGTACTCTTTACTTTTTTTTAATAGTTTGGAAGGATATTTATATAATTCTTTTTTTTTTTTTTTTATACCGGGAATTGAACTTGGGACCTTGCTCTTGTCAGGCAGGTGCTTGTGCTGCTGAGCTATATCCCCAGCCCTATATAATTCATTTTAGCTTTTTTCTTTTTAAAAATTTTATTGGTGTGTTTTAGAGATACATAATGATAACATTCATCATAGGGAATTTGTATCTGTACTGGACATATCCTTGTTTCTTTTACACCCACTCCCCTCCCCTCTTTTCAACCCCTCTTCCCCTCCTTATTTACAAAAGCTTTGTTTCCATTTTTTCTTCTGTTCTCTTTTTTGTCCTTTCCTTCCTTCCTTCCCCCACTTTCCTTGTTCCCCCCCTTTCCTTGCTCCCCTCCCTCTTTCCTTGCCCCTCTCCCTCTTTTCATGCCCCCCTCCCATTTGAGCATTTCCTTCCCATTTCCCAACATGTGTTACACATTTGGTCCACCTTTATACTTTTGGTTTCTCACACCAGAGAAACAATGTGGTATAAAGGTGTGTCCAATTTATTGCACTTAGGAGTGTGGTCTCAAGGTGCATCCGTTTAGCTAGAAATGTCTCAGGCTTATTCTTCTTTATGGTAGGATAGTACTCCATTGTATTAAAAAAAACCCCACATTTTCTTCATCTGTTCATCAGTTGATGGGCATTTGGGCTGTCTCCAAGATTGAGCTGTTACAAACTGTGCCACTATCAACAGGAGTGCATATATTGCTGTGCTATGACGCTTTTAATTCTTTTGGGAAGATAAGAAGGGGAATAATGGGGTCTAATGGAAACACTAGTCCTAGTTTTTTGAGGAGTGTCCATACTGATTTCCACAGTGGTTGCATCAGTTTACATTCCCACCAGCAATGGAGAAGGGTTCCTTTTTCCCCACAGCCCTGGATTGGTTGGCTTCTTGATAATAGCCATTCTTTGTAGAGTAAGATGAAATCTCAGCATTGTTCTGGTTTGCATCTCTGGAATATGTAGTGATGTTGAACATTTTTTCATGTTTATTTGCCATTTGTATTTCATCTGAGAAGTATCTATTCATTTCAGATGCCCATTTTTGGTATAGCTCTTTAAATTTGGGGGTGTCTGATTTTTTTGAGTTCTCTATATATTCTACATAGTAGTGGTTTGTCTGAGGAACAGCTGGCAATTTTTTTCCATTCTGTGAGTTGTCTCTTCACTCTGTTGGTGGTTTCTTTGGTGGTGCAAAAGCTTCTTAAGAAAGTGAGATCCCAGTTGTTGATTCTTTGTGATAGTTCCAGTGTGATCAGGGTTTTGTTCATAAAGTCTTTGCCTGTACCAGTGTCTTCAAGAGTCCAAGCTATTCTATCTTACAGCAGGTTTAGCGTTTGTTTTAATACTTAGATCTTGACCCATTTCTGTTTTAGTTTAGTGCATGGTGAAAGATACAGGTCTAGTTTTAATCTTCGGCATGTGGAAAAGCCAGTTTTCCCGGCATCATTTATTAAAGTGGCTGTCTTTCTTCCAGAGAAGATGTTTGGCTCCTTTGTCAAAGGTAAGGTGGCTGAGTCTATTTGGAGTTGTTTCTGCATCTTTTAATCTGTTCCATTGATCCTTGGCTCTGTTTTTTTAACCAGTACCATGCTGTTTTTATCACAGTAACTTTGTAGTATAATTTTAAGTCAGGGATTATGTGCTTTCTGACTTGCCCTTTTTGCCAAGAATTTCTTTTGCTATTCTAAGTATTTCTGGTTCCAAATGAATTTTAGGATTGTTTTCTCTAATTCTGTGAGATATGCTATTGATATTTTATCAGGATTGCATTAAATCTGTATAACAATTCTGGAAGTATGACCATTTTCAGTTTATTGGCTTTTCCTATCCAAGAATAAGGGATATGTTTCCATTTTCTGATATCCTCTTTGATCTTTTTCAGAGTACTGTAGTTTTTAATGTATACATCTTTTACTTCCTTTGTTAGATTAAGTCCTAGGTATTTCACTTTTGGGGAATGCTATTGTGAAAGGTGTTATTTTCCTAGTTTCTTTCTCAATGAGTTTGTTATTTGTGTATAGGAAAGTTACTGATTTTTGAGTGTTCACTTTGTATCTAGCTATACTACTGAATCTGGCTATTAAATCTAGAAGTCTTTTGGTGTTTTGGGGGTCTTCTATGTAGAGTATCATGTCATCTGCTAATAATGATACTTTAACTTCTTCCTTTCCTATCCTTATTGCTTTTATTTCTTTCTCTTGTTTAATTGCTCTGGCTCATGTTTGCAGAACTATATTAAATAAGAGTGGTGATAGTGGACATCCTTATCTTGTTAGTGATTTTAAAGTGAAAGCTTTCAGTTTTTGTACATTTAGTATGATGTTGACTTCTGGCTTGTCATAGATGGCTTTTATCAGATTGAGATAAAGACCATCTATTCTAATTTTCTGAAGGGTTTTTATCATGAAAAGGTATTGGACTTTATCAAATGCTTTTTCTGAATCTGTTGAAATGGTCATATGGGTTTTTTTTCCTTGGTTCTGTTAATATAATGTATTACATGTATTGATTTGTGTATATTGAACCATTACTGCATCTCTGACATGAATCCTTCTTGGTCATGGTGTAGAATCTTCTTAGTGATTTGCTGTGTTCTGTTTGCCAGTATCTTATTGAGGATTTTTGCATCTATGTTCATTAGGGAGATTGGCCTGTAATTCTTTCTTAGTTAGGTTCTTCTCTGGTTTTGGTATCAGGGTAATGCTTGCCTCCAGGATAAGTTAGGGAGCATTGCTTCCCTTTCAATTTCATTAAAGAGTTTGAGGAATATTGGCATTACATCTTCTCTAAATTTCTTGTAGAATCTAGCAGTAAATCTGTCAGGACCTGGACTTTTCTTTGTTGGTAGGTTTTTAATTACATTTTAAATTTAATTGATTGATACTGATTTATTTAGAATTTTTATATCTTCTTGATTCAGTTTTGTAGTTCATATGTGTCTAGGAATCTGTCCATTTCTTCTGTGTTTTCCATTTTACTAGAATACAGGTTCTTGGGGCTGGGGATTTAGCTCAG
>NW_004955467.1:1117966-1137428 GCF_000276665.1 Chinchilla lanigera
ACCAGAGAAAAACCAAAAAAAAAAAAAAAAAATTAGAATACAGGTTCTTGAACTGGGTATTGTTGATCTTCTGAATTTCTGCAGGATCTGTTATGATTTCACCCTTTTCATTACTAACTACATGGATTTGAGTTATTCCTTCCTTCCTTCCTTCCTTCCTTCCTTCCTTCCTTCCTTTCTTTTTGATAAGTTCAGCTAAAGGTTTTTCAATTTTATTAAATCAAAGAACCAGTTCTTCATTCTTTGTATTGTTTTCTTAGTCTCAATTCATTAAATTCTGCTTGATCTTTATAATTTCCTCCCTCATACAAGCTTTGTGGTTGACTTGCTGTTCTTTTTCTGGCAACTTGAGGTTCAACATTAGGTTTTTTATTTGAGCTTGCTCTGTTTTTCTGATATGGGATTTCCCTACTATAAAATTTCCATGTAGGACTGCTTTCTTTGTGTCCCATAAATTCCAGTATGTTGTGTTGGCATTATCATTTAATTGTAGACACTATCTAATTTCTTCTTTAATTTTATCTATGACCTTTTGGTTGTTCAGAAGGATGCTATTTAATTTCCATGTGTTTAAGAAGTTCTTATGGTTTCCTTTGCCGTTGATTTCCAATTTCATTTCACTGTGGTCTAATAATATGTATAGGATGATTTCAACTGCTTTGCATTTACTCATGTTCTGTGAGCTAGTATGTGGTCCATTTTGGAGAGCATCCCTTGTACAGCTGAGAATGTGTATTCTGATGTTGTGGAACAGAACACTCTATAAACATCTAAATTCATTTGTTTAAAAGTTTGTTTCAATTCTGTATTTCATTGTTGATTTTTTGTCAGGTTGATCTGTCTGTGATAGTGATGTATTGAGGTCCCCCATAGCAATTGTATTATTGCTTACATCTACTAAATCCATTTATTTAAAAGTTTGTTTCAATTCTGTATTTCATTGTTGATTTTTTATCAGGTTGATCTGTCTGTTTGTGATAGTGGTGTATTGAGGTCCCCATAGCAGTTGTATTATTGCTTACTTGACTTTTCATGTCCATTAATATTTGTTTTATATAGTTGGGTGCACTGGTATTTGTTGCATATGTATTTATGACTGTTATCTCTTCCTCTTGTATTGTTTCCTTTACAAAGATGTGGTGACCTTCTTTGTCTCTCTTAATCAGTTTTGACTTGAAATTCACTTTGTCTGCAAATAGAATAGCTGTTCTTGCTTTTCTCTGGGTTTCTGTTGCATGGAGTATTGTTTTCCATCCCCTGACTTTCAGGCTATGAATTGCTTTTGAATTAAATGTGTTTCTTGTATGCAGCATATTGTTGGATCATGCTTCTTGATTCATTATGCCAGTGTGTTTCTTTTGATTGGTGAATTAAGACCATTTACATTGATGGTTATAACTGATACATATTGACTTATCCTTGTCATGTTATTTTCCTGTTGTTGATTCTCTTTATTCCCCCTCTGTTTAGTTGCTTGTTTTGCCTGGTGGATTCATTCTGTTTGGGTTCATGGAGTTGTAGTCCTGTCTCTTTCGAGAATGTCCTTGAGAACATATTGAACACAGCACTCCTTATTGAAGAAGTGTCTCTTCATCTTCTCTCTTTCCCTCTACCATCTCTCATAGCTCAAGAGAGCCAGCAGCGAGGACATGCTCAACAAGCCTGGAAGTACCTCCTCATCAGGGGTAGTGCGACTGAAAAAGACTGCGACAGCTGGAGCCATCTCTGAGCTTGCTGAGAGCCGCCTGAGGACCACTACAGGTAGGAGGAATCCAGGAGGCCATTCATCTTGGCTATGTGAAAGCATGTCAGTGATTCATACATTCCTCCCTTCATTAGATACTTACTGAACACTTACTGTGTGCCAGGAACTATTTTAAGCAATGTTGTTGCCACAAGGAGTTCACAGCCATTGGGGCAGGAGTGCTATGATTTCTCTGTCCCTTCAGAAGGTTACTTGTTACCATGTGTGTGAAATCCTTTTGGGAGCCAGGCAATATGATGTGTGTTCCTGGGCTCATCTTGGTAAGACATAGCTAAGCTTTTTTGTTGTCTCGCTCTTAAAATGCAGCTTCCAACAGAGTATTAAACTGTCTGAAATGGGAAAACAAATATATTGTTATTAAGCTATAATGGTGTTGAATGTTGGTATACTTGAGATTTTGTGCTCTTAGCATAAAACAAGACTACTTTTCAGAAGCATATTTTAATTTACTGTATTCAGTTTTCAAAAAGTTGAAACTTTAAAGCTTATAAGTAGCTTTTGGAGATAAGGGGAATGGCCTGGTGTTTCTGTATAACAGTTTTACTGTTTAAGGAGTGATTTCATACTAAATGTACATACACATTTGGTTTTAAAATACAGCAAATGAGAATACAATTTATATTTATCAAGCGAGCCTAATACTAATTCCAAAAGTTAATAAAGCACTACCAAAATATGACAGAAGATTCTTACTCTCAAATGTTAACGCAAAAATGTAAGATCAAAATCTTAGCCAGTAGAATTTAAAAGGAGAGTAAAAGAACAGTAGTGTACATCACAACCAAGTGGAGTTATGTCGTCTAAGCATGAATGAATGTTAGGGAATCTGAATATAATCTAGCATACAGTATCAATAGGCCAAAGAAGAAAACCCACATGGTCACCTTGATAGATATGGAAGATGAACTTATTACAATTAATAATCTTTCTGATTTAATAATAAACTCTTGGTAAATTATGGATGTATAGAGACTGCCTTGATGAGATGAAGTAGATGCACCCTTCCAGGTGCAGTTGTGTGCACCTACAGTCCCAGCCAATAGGAGGCTGAGACAGAAAGATTATTTGAGCTTAGGAGTTTGAAGCCAGGCTAGGAAACATAGAGAGACCCCCCCATCTCTAAATAAATAGTTATATAGATAGATACATACATACATAGATAAAAAAAATAGCTTTTATGTCAATGACCAGTTAAAAATAATGTAAGACATAGTCCCATTTATAAAGGCATGAAAAGGTAAAATACTTAGAAATAAACTTAATAGTTGCAGAACCAGTATATTTAAAAATCTTAAAATCCTTTATAGGACAAGCTTATGTTTCTCAAAGAAGGCATAACTAAGTGGAAGGCGGAAGACATGGTTTTAGGAACGGAAGGTTAACTATAACAACAAATGTAATAGTATAACATTAAATAGAATAGGGATCCCTAAATTGCCCTACACTTTAATTAAAGTAGAAGTGAGAATGCGGGAGTGGAAACACAGATAAAACGGTACTAGGATTTATCTAAATGGCAGTTCTCACTGGGGGCCCATTTGTTTCCAGCAATTGGCAATAATGCACGAAGACATTTTGGTGTCACATCTGGGAGGTAATACTGACATCTAGTGGGGAGAGGGCAGAGGTGCTGCTAAACATCTTAAATGCACACAGTTTCGGACAGTTAACTTCTCAAACTGTCAATAGTACCACTGCTGAGAAATCCTAATAGAGAATAATAAATATTCTAAAATAACCAGGAAAGTTCTAAAAACATAATCAAGGGAATAACCTGGCATATTGGAACCTAAGAAGACATAGGCAGCTCGGTGCAATATTGAGAAAGTCCAGGGCATGCAGTGGATTTAGTACAGGTAAAGGCAGCTTTTTATATTGATAAATTTGCTCAACAGTGATGATGAGGAGGTGCTGGTGAGAGAATGGGTGTGTTAGTGGCTCCTGCTGCACATGGCTGCTGCAGCAGGAAAAGAGATTAAGTCTCTGACTGCTGGAACTGACCAGCTGAAAAATTGTAACTATTTGGAAATTTTTCCAAATTTGTAGCTCTTGCAAGAATAAAATTTAAAATTAAAGTATTGACTGAATATTCTTTGAGAGATTCTTCAGACAGAAAAGAACAGACCAACTAAAAATGTGATTAGTATTAATAGCTGCCTTCAAGAAGTATTTGGTTGTGCCATTAAGGCTGTACATCCAGACTTGGAAAATTCTCCTCTGATAGTAGCACCACGTCAGCAGCCCAGATTTGGAGAGTATTGGTATAATAGTGCCGTAGGTATTTCTCAGATGCTGAAGACCAAAGAACAGATCATAAATCCAAGAGAAATTGCTAAAAACATTACCAAATACCTGCTAAATAATGAATGTATTGAAAAAGTTGAAATTGCTGGTCCTGGCCGGGGACATAGCTCAGTGGAACAAGTGCCTGCTTGGCAAGTGCAAGGTCCTGAGTTCAATTCCTGATACTAAAAAAAAAAATTGCAGGTCCTGGTTTCACAAATGTCCACTTAAGAAAGGATTTTGTGTTAAAACAATTGACCAAACTCTTGGTGAATGGAGTTGAGCCTCCTGCCATCAGAGAGAATAAAAAGATTGTAATTGCCTTTTCTTCTCCTAGGATAGCTAGAAATGCATGTAGGCCACCTAAGATCAGCTAAGGTGTGTGCTGCCTCTTTGAATTTTCAGGATATGATATGCTCAGGTTAAACCATGTAGGAGACTGGGGGACCCAGTTTGGCGTGCTCACTGCTCACCTACAAGATAAACTTCTAGACTGTCTGAGTTTCACCACATACTGGGGATATTCAGGCCTTTTATGAGGACTCTAAGAAGAGGAGCATATCAGTGTGTCATTTGGCTTCTGAGTAAAGATGCAGATATTACACAGCCGTGGAAATGTATTTGTGATGTCTCCCACCAAGAATTTAATAAAATGTATGATACATTGGATATTGCCTTAATAGAGAGAGGAGGGTCCTTGTATCAAGATAGGATGAATGATGTTGGAAAAGAATTTGGAGATAAAGGACTCGTGCAAGTGGATGATGGCAGAAAGATTGTGTTTGCCCAGGGTGGTCCATACCGTGGACCGCAGTGAAATCAGATAGTGGTTGTGCCTGTAATACTTTTAACCTGGCTGCTATTAAACAAGGACTGCTTGAGGGGAAAGCAGATATGATTATGTGGTGAACAGTGGACAGTCTGTACACTTTAACACAATGTTTGCTTCTGCTCAAATGATGGGTTGGTGTAATCCTAAAGTAAGTCGAGTGTCCTATGCTGGATTTGGTGTGGTGCTACAGGAAGACAAAAAATTTAAAACACATTCAGGTGAAACAGTGTGCCTCACAGAACTTCTGGAAGAAAGACTAAAATGATCCATGGGCAAATAGAAGGAAAAACAGAGAGACAGAGTCTCTCTGCAGGTAAATTGAAAGCTGGTCAGACAGTTGCTGCTTACGGCTGCATCAAATATGATGATCTTTCCCATAACCAGATGAATGACTATAACTTCTTTAACAAAATGCTAGACAGCAGGGGGAACACAGCTGCTTACCGATGTATGCTTTCCCTAGTGTCAGGTCTACTGCATGTCTGGCCAGTACTGATGAAGAGATGCACCAGACAATCGCTTGGGAGATGAAGATCATTTGGGGCCCGAAAAAGGGATGGAAATTAGGCTGATGCATTTTATGTTTTTCCTGAGATTTTGCAAAAGATTTTAGATGACTTATTTCTCCGTAGACTCTGTGATAAAATGTATAACCTGGCAACTACTTTCGCAGCGTCCTGAGATAGCTGCTACTGTGTAGAGAAAGACCGACAGACTGGAAAAGTTTCGAAGGTGAGCGCATGTGGTACATGCTGCTGTGGGAAGCAGTCACTGCTGTCATGGCCAGCAGGCTCGCCATCCTTGGGAAAGAAAACCCACCCAAAGGATGTAATCCTCTGTAGCTTTGAGAACTGTATTTTACCAGAGTGGTCATTAGCACTGTTTGCTTTTTAAAAAAAAAAAAAAATTCATGTGCAAATAAAAGCTAGTAAAGATAATTTCCCTATAAAAAAACAGCAACGAATGAGGGGCAAAGTGTGAAGCTCAGTAGTAGAACACGTGCTTAGCACGTGGGAGGTCCTGAGTTCAATCCCTAGCACCATTAAAAAAGGCTGATAAAAGCTTTAGGAAAAACTAAAGCTGAAACCCTATTTCATTTCTCTCATCAAAATAAATTTCAAATGGAGTAAAGATTTAATTAATAAAACATGAAACTATGAAAGTACAAAGAGAAAACATCAGAGAATTAATTTGTAGTATTAGCCTTGGGCTTAAATAAGAACAAACACAAGTCATAAAGGGAAAGATGAAAAGTATTATTAAATAAATATAAAAAGTGCTTTGTGAAAAGAGGAAACTATTTGCAATATGTGTAACAAAGGGTTTGTTTACAAAGAATTTATACAAATCCACAAGAGAAAAGAAAAGGATACAATAGAAAAATGTGTCACAAAAGAATACAGCCAGCCAGTGGACGGATGCTAAGCCTCACTTACATATAGTTTAAGACATATTAATCAAAGCATTCATTACACACACGATGTGATTTCCCCTAACGTATCAGCAAATCAAAGCAGTGGGTCATTGCTGATGTTGCTTAAGGTGCAGGGTGCTGGCGCACTGCATGTAGTTGACACCCAATGTCATGATATTGTCTAAGTTTTACATACATATAGAGATTTACCAAGGATTTCTCCTATTTACATCATTATTCTTTTCTTTATTGGTTTTATTATTGTTCTTGCTAGGGATCAAATCCAGGACCTTGTCTGTGTGTTACCACTGAACTGTCTGCCTAACCTCGCTGCTGTTTATTACTTAACACTATTGACATTCTTGAAAAAAGATGCCACTCTTTATGAGCAAGTTGTTTAGATGCACCATTATTGCTTTTTGTTTTTGTTTTGTTTTGTGGGGACAGGGTCTCACTATGAATTCCAGGCTGGCCTTGAACTCACTATACAGTCTAGACTAGCTTCAACCTCACAATGATCCTCCCGTCTCCGCCTCCAAGTGCTGACAGTTGTGTACCACTATGTTCGGGTGCATCATTATTTATAGCTGTAAAATAATGGACACATTGTGTTTATCAGTATGGGGTAGTTGAATAATGAGGTTTTGAGCCAGTAGAATAATATGCAGCCAGGAAAACAAACACAAATTTGTCTGTACTGGTAGGGACAGATCTTGAAGATATTATTAGATATATGACATAATTAGTAACATACTGAAACTAAGGGAAAACAATGTTGTGTATATAGTATAGCCTCACTTGTTTTCATTTTAAAGTATATGTTAAATATTGAAATCATAAATTTTTTTTAAATCATAAAATTTTTAAATGGTGGAATAAATAAGGATATAAGAATGGTTATCTTTGAGGAGAATTACCAGTGATGGAGGAAGACTTTAGATTTTCTTGTACTGTTTGAAAAAATTTAACATATACATAGACTGCTATAAAAAAATCAAAAGCAGATTAGCAACCTAAATTTGTTTGTTTCTTTCGCCACCTCCTTCATCTTCTACTTGTCTTTTTTGAGGTGTTTCTTAGCTGTATGGTGGTGTGGCCTGTGGTCATTTATTCGGGATTCCAGCAAAAGGCTGGCTCTGAAGTGGGCAGGCCCTCAACCCTGTGGGGCACTAACTTCCTTATTTATCAAATGAAGGAAGTAACTACATATCTCCTACACAGTGACGTCCTTGAGACAAACTACTGTGAATATATACAAGCTATAATGGGCTTTGGGAATATAAGACACCGTTGTTATTCTCCTAGTTACTCAAATTCACTTATTTTAATGAAATTAAATTCTCTGACTTAGTAGGGTTGAATTTGAAATTAATTTCCTCTCCCTACTCCCATCTTTTTTGCAGTGGTAGGGATGGAACATGGCCTCACACATGCTAGGCAAATGCTGTACTACTGAACAATACCACCAGCCCTGGAGCTTTTATTTTTGAATATAGGTAGTACTCAACATTTGGTACTAGCTTCTGGATAGCTGACACTTTTGTACATTTTTGTGATACCCCAAACTGCCTTCTTCATGATGAATTCCTGTCTGTTGGGACCGTGGTTAGGAGCAGTGGCCTGCAGTACATCTATGTTTTAGGTGCTGCAATGTTTGTAATAGTACATTAGTATTTGAGTAGTTACTTGAATATTTGATTGCATTTTGTCTACATGTGTTTCTGTCACTATAACAAAATACCTGAGATGACTGGGTGTGGTAGCGCACGCCTGTAATCCCATCACTTGGGAGGCAGAGGCAGGAGGATCATTGTAAGTTTGAGACCAGCCTGGACTACAAAGTGAACTCAAGGCCAGCCTGAACTGCATAGTGACACCCTGTCTCACAAAAAACCAAAGGAAAAAAAAAACCTGAGATAATCAACTTATACAGACAAAAGTGTATAAGGGCGTCTATATGTGGTGCCAGGATTGAACCAAGTGACTTATACATGCTAGGCAAGCATTCTTGCCACTGACCTATCTCCCAAGACCTATAAAAAAACCTATATAAAAGGGTTATTTCAGCTCACAGTTTTGAAGGTTCCCATCCAAGGCCAGCAGATATCATTGTTTTGAGCCCATGAGGAGGCAGCTTATTACAGAGGGAGAACATGGTGGGCCAAAACTGCTCATTTCATGGCCAGGGAGCAAAAGAGAGTTAAAAAAGGAGTTGAGGTCCCACAACCCTCTTCTGTGACATCCTTCTCAATCCATCCTTCTCCCCCTGATCCCCTGTCCCTCAGAACATCCCCCCTTCCCAATACCACCACCCTGGGGACTGAACCTTTGACATGTAGCCCTTGGAGAGGCTTTCCAGATCAAACTGTAGCAATGTGAATGGAAAACAGTAAAATGAAAATCCTGGTCCTGGCCCTAAGTTCAGATTTTAAAATATTAATGCAGTTGAGACAAAGGTGGAAATTACTTTACGTGTTAGAAAGGGCACCACCCAGTAGAAGATCATAGGACTGAAAGCAATTCCCCACTCTTTCAGCTGTGAAGGAGAAGGATCAAAGGAAATCAAAGACATGCTGGCAATATGTAGCTAATTTCTTCTGAAAGGAAAATTATAAGTAGAAATTATATTATATGCTTATGGGGCAGAAGCCTTTTATGACTGTCAAGTCTTAGTTTTTGGACTTGTTTTCTTTAATACATACGTGATGTTACCTTTCAAGTGTATAAATTTTTCTCTTAATATTTTTATTTTTTACTGTCACATAATAACTGCACATATTTGTAGAATACAAAGTGATACTTCAGCTCATGCACATAAAGCAGAGAAGGGTAATTGGCACATCCATCAGCTCGAATTATCATGCCTTCACTTGACTGTATTAATGTTGAAAGTGATTCTGTCATGAGAGTGTTACATAATACCGTGATTTTTGAAACTACAGTATTTCAACCTACAGTCAGCCTGTATTACTTTCTTTCTTGGGAATTGATCTGTTCTTAAAGAGAATCTCTCAGACTTAGAAGGAGACAAAAAACGTTCCATCTTTTGGGGATAATAATTATATTGCCACCTCACATTTACACGTAGCACTAACTTGCCATCTAACCGGGTGGCTTTGGAACCCCTTGAATTGGGAGGCATGCATTTTCTCGTCTTTCCTTTTTATTTGTTTCAAGGTGATTTCTAGTCTCAGTTTGCAGACCTTGCTGTCTTCTAGGGGCTCTGCCAGAGTTGCTTCAGCCAGAACAAAACCTTGCAGCACAAAAGTCAGAAAAGGGAAGCTGCTATGTGTGCAGCCAATCACCTGCGCCCTGCGGCAGCCTCTCTGGTCTGTCATCGCATTTCATTCTCACCCCAGCCTTAAAAAGAATGAGGTATTTTATCCAGAATAGGGAAACTTGACCGCAGAAAGATCAAACAAGTTTGGCTTTGTAGTCCCCATGCCCACCGCAGGTGTCCACACTGAGTATCCACTCTTTCTAATTTTCGGTCATCAGTTTTATTAACGTATCTGAATTGCAGGCAGTTCTTATTCTTCCTCTTTTCTCTGAGGTGCCCTTTGTGCAGGCATTAGTAGGAGTTCCCTATCTGTCCCATAAACAGCTTTGGGATCAAGTGGATCCCAGGATCAAGTGAGAGGCTGCAGAAGCCCCTAGAAAGTTGTAAAGAAATCCCACCACCAGGTGGCAGCCCGCATCGAAAATGTAGACCTGTCCTAGTCTGAGTCTTGGCTCTGAAGAATGGTTTAAGTACCTGACTCTAGAAATCCTTCTTCTATTTATTCATTGATTCAACATATATTTTTAAAGTGCTGACCACGTGCTTGGCACTGTCTAAGCAAAAGGGACACATTGGTGTCCAGGAGAAAGGTCCTCCATGGAGCTGCACAAGTAGAACATGGAAGAGGGAAAACTTAAACCATGTGGGCAACTGGGAAGGGCCACTTCAGCAGAGTTGACTGGAGCAAAGGCTGTGCATCTGCCCTTACCCCACACATCCAGGGAGCAGTAAGAGGCCAGTGGGGCTGCACGGGATGAGCAGCAGCAGGAAAGGAGATCAGATTGCTCGTTTAGATGATTCTTTGTATAGCACATGTAGACCTTAAAAGAGTGTTATTTTAAACTGATGTTAGTGCTTTCTAAAAGTTCAGTAAGTACAAATAAATGTTAAGGGCCAGTTTTATCTTGACCAGACACTGCTTTAATGTTCACAGCATCTTAGATATCTCAGTGTTACAATAAGGACAAAGCAGTTGTGTCTGCAAGGTCAAAACAGCCTGCTTCCCAGGTGGTATCTGTGTCCTTGCTGGCACGAGTGCCAATCCATTCTGCAGTTACTTACGTTATACCCAGGTAATACCTTCGTCTCTGACCTGTGGGGCCCGTCTTCTCTTACCTGGGAAGGAAATTACCCTGGGCTCATGCAAGGCAGATACAGACTCCTTCAACACAGCAGGTAGATACTCTCATGACCCTCTAGTGTGTGAAGGTTTGGTAGTGTTCCCAAATGCAAACCCAGGGCCTGATTCCAGAGTCCTTTTTTCTGCTGCACCGTTTACTGCTAGAAGGGATCTTTGTTTCGTATTCCGCACCACCTTCACCTACTACAGAAGTGTTACTACCGATGAGTGACATTTTTTGCTCTCTGTGTACTAACTACAGTACTATTCTAAGTACTTGATAAGTATTGTTTCTATTAGTCTTTACTGCTAGCCTATGAGACAGCATATTTCCATTCCATTCTGTATATCAGATACTGAGGCAGCAAGAGATTAAACCAGCTGTCTACATCCACACTTAGTAAGTATTGGCACCAGGACTTCCGATTAGCGAAGGTAGGCTGAGAAGAAACCAGGGACAGGTGGCTTGCTAGGCAGAGAGTAGGAAAAAGCGATGCTGAAGGTCTTCTAAGTGAGAGGCTGGAGGCTGAGAGTTCGTCCCTCTGATGCCCTTTCAGGAGGAGCACTGTGGGTCAGGAATGTCAGAGAACTGAGAGATGGGCTGAGCCAGGAGATGACAGTGAAGGAGAGGGGAAGGCAATACCAATGCTGCCACAGGAATCTCTGAGATGGATGGTGTGCACTTGGGAGTGGGGAAGGGAAGAGGTGCAGGTAAGATGACTGCCTTGGCCACCCCATGCCTGCAGGTTCAGAATATGTGAGAAGAAAGGCAGAAGGCATGTGAAGACAGTGGTGGGGGCCACAAAGGCCAGGAGTGGAGCTGAGTTCAGGGAGATGCTGATTCCATCAGGCGCTCAGCCCGCCTGAGGAAGTGCTGAGGATCCCAGGACGGGTGTGGGACAGATGAAGGGTCTTGAGTTTGCTTGGAGATGACAGGCTGTAAAATCACAGAGCGTTAGGAATGAATTTGTTGTTGTTTTATAGTTTTAGAGAGTTTATTGCTGAATATATTTTGTGATTAAAAGTAACCTTTCAGATTCAATATTTGCATTTCTTCTATTTTTTCTTCACTTAGTTCGTTTTTAAATTGTGGCAAGAACACTTGGTGTAAGATGTACTCCTAACACATCTTTACATGTGCAGTGAGTGTGGTATAGTGTTGTACAGCAGCTCCCTAAGACTGGTTCCTCTTGTACCACCTCAGCCTGTACCCCCTGAGTGGCAGCTCCCCATTTTCTTCTCCCCATTCAGTCTCTACAAGTTGGACTGCTTTAGATTCTATATATAAGTGAGACCATACAGCATTTGTCTTTTTTGTGATTGGCTAACTTCTCTTGCTGTGGTATCCTTAAAGTCCATTCATGTTGGAGCTTGTGTCAGAATTTTTTTCCTCTGTAAGGCTGAATAGTATTCTGTGTGACAGATGAACCACACTTTGTTCATCCATAGGTTTTAGCAGTGTCTGAAATAAACCCAGTTGTGACAGTGTTAGACTTGGTCTTGGTGTGTAAGGTGCTAAACTCTTAGGCCTCATGCTGCACAGGGTTTGTGGCTTTGTATTTCCTGGGAGTATGTAGTTCAGGTAGGGCCTTGGAGGGGGACCACGTTTTCCTCTGACTTTCTAGTAGGCACAAGGTAGAATGCTGTTTGAGACTGGTGTCTTTCCAGGTCTTCCCAGAAGCCTATGGTGCAGAAAGGTGGGCACTCTCCCTGCATCTCCCAAGAATGTCTGTCTGCCTGCTTCTGTCTTTCTCTATCTCTGACTCTGTCTCCATCTCCCCCCTCTCCCTGTTTCTCATTTGTGCCTTCATTTTATGTTTCTATTCCGACTGTGGATGGGATTCTTTGGTGTATTTTTAAAATTTTTTCAAATACAGAATGTACTTGAAGGCCATCCTTACACAAACGAGGGCCATGCTAATCTCTCTGTCATTCCAGTTTTAATATTAGTGCTGCCAAAGCAAGCACTCATTTTTTAAATTTTGTTTTGTTTTGTTTTTGGGTGCTGGGAATTGAACCCAGAGGCTCTTTACTGCTGAGCTACATCCCCAGCTCTTTCTATTTTGAGACAGGACAGGATGTTGCTAAATTGCCCAGATTGGGCTTGAACTTTCACTCCTCCTGCCTCAGCCTTCCAAGTAGCTGGAATTACAGGTATGCACCCCTGCACACAGGTTTATTTTTGTTTTTTTTTTTTTGAGGCTCCTGGACTCCAGTGACCCTCTTGCCTGAGCTTCTCGAGTAGATGGGACTACAGGTGTGCACCTGCTCTCTCAGCTTCATTGTTTTGTGACTTCTGTTGTTATTTTGTGTTTTTTGTGGTAGTAGGAATTGAACTCAGGACCTTTGCCCTGAGCTACATCCCCAGCCAGTTTTTTATTTTTTATTTTGCAACAGGATCTCACTAAGTTGCTGAATTGGACTTGAACTTGCAACCCTCCCAGAGTGCTGAGATTACAGAGCACCTCGCCCAGCTTCACTGCTTCCTGAGTAGGTAATTTTCAGATACTTGTGGCTGGCTCACTCCCTCACTGTCCTCTCTTCTTTACATAGTGGTTTTCAGTGGATTCCCACGTGTTCTACAAGTGAACAGCGCCTTTTGTTTCCTCCATTCTAGTTGTTGATTTCTATCTTGTTCCTGCTGTTCTGTATGTGACCGGAGTTGCATTAAATACTAGTGATGTCCTTGACTTGTTTTCATCCTGCTGTGGATGCCTTTTTGGTGCTTTGCCATTAAATATGATGCAGAAAACCAGTGTGAAATAATGTTTTTACTCTTTCTGTTTTACTCAGGTTGTCATTAGAGTTGAATGAGGGATTTTATTAAAATACCTTCTAGGCATTCTGTTATTACTTTGATTGTGGCTTCTCTTTTTACCCTGGAGTCCCTTCAAGATATTAAAATATGTACATATTTGGTCTCCTGGGTATATATTCCATGTCACATAGCCTCTTTGATTCTTTTAACCACTTTCATGCTGCCTATGTTTTTTTAAAAGTTTGCCATCTAACATGCATTGCTTTCTCTTGGGTTGGATAACCCTTGGTTATTGTGGGCTGATCAGGCCCGAAATCTCCCAAGCGTCTAGATGGCGAAGGCTTAAATAAATGAGACAATTGAAATGATTTCAGGGCTTCAGAAGGGTCTAACTCTCTTACAACATTTGAGATTCTCTCAATATAGACCAGGACTTCTCTGGGCAGGCCTTATTTATTTGGTTTTCAAACAAAGGAGGAGGATACTCAAGAAAACGCGAGAATATAGCAGGACCTTGGGAAAATTTTCCCAGGTAGTAAATTATGTCAATCAGAACTACCTTATCTTTTGGTTGGTATTTATTGTAGGAGTGTGGAGCCTGCAGCTGCAGTCTCTTGTAGTTAATTGAGGTTGGAGCCAAACATCCTCAGCTATGGCCTTATCTTGTCCTTTGAGGTGTGACAGCTTCACAGGCCAATACAGGCCTTAGCGGTGACTGGTGACTCATAGAGGTTCATGTACTGTGAGTCCACTGCCCATCCCCAGACAAGGTGCCTAAGCTTCAGACACTCACAAGTAAACGCGGAAAGCCAGTTGGTTAATGTTAATGCTCTCCTGAGCAAAGCCGCTTTGTAGTGGTCTCCAACAGCTCTCTATGTTTCTTTACTTTGACTTTTGTGTTCTTGAGCTTTTGTCTATAATTTCTCTGATTTCAGATTATTTCTTCTTCATGACTTCCAGTCTTATTCTCATAACTATAAAATCTTAAATTCCAATGAAAATACAATTGGAGATTTTCTCAAATTGTCAGTTTCTTTTAGTAACTTTGTTTCATGGTATGTATTTACTTGGGAGTCCTCAGATGGGTCCCTTCCTGTGAACTACAGATTTTTTCCATGTGGATCTAGTGATTTTTTTCTAAATGATCCTCCGTCTTTACAGAGGGAAGCTTGTGTTTGTGCAGCATTGGAAACTGAGAGGAATTCCCCAGGAGAGCATGTGGGTATCCAGTCATATCTTTTATGCCCGGTTAGAGGAAAAAGGGGAAATGCTTTGTATTAGTCAAGGTGAAAGTGGGGGAGGTATGAAAGCCTGGGGTACAACTTTGACAAATTTCCTGTTCTTCTTTTATTTTCTCTGTGTTTTGCGTTGTTCCCTTTGTGGAGCCCTGGAGTAGATGCACGCACCCCTGCTGTGTAAGTGCCCCTAATGTGGCCGGCCATGGCTGCTGTCCTCGCTGTTATCAGCTGGCCCTGGCTGCTTCCCATGCCTGACCTTCTTGAAAGCAAGGTCAGTGAGAAGGGGTCCTGGAATGCTCTCTGAAGCGTTCCTCACAGAGGTCTCAGCTGTGGTCCCGTTATCCTTTGTGATAATTTTTTGTAAGGCACATTCAGTATCCAAAATGTTATTCATCAGTCATGTATATGATTAAAAACCCAACACAGTGCCCCACTCATAACATAGGAGAAAAATAAAGTCACGTTTCAGCATGTCAGTGTGGGAAGCCGACTCCACTGGGAGGTAGTTAGGTACCTCTGTGTGGGTGGAGATGGCTGTTGGTATAAATGCCACAAAGGAGAATGAGTGTGGTGTTGTGAATTCAGATCTGAGCACTGTTGACATTGGTGGTTCTTAAATGCTGACATCTCAGAGTAAACTTTTAAGCAGAATAAAGCACTGCCTTCCCTTGAGGTAATATTAATTGTATTCTTAGAAAATTCAATGTATGATAAAAAATACTCTGTAAAACCATCTTTGAGTCTCTATGAAAAACAGTTAAGAGTGTGGCTTTAGGTAACTAAGAACAATTTCTAAAAAAAAAAAAGTTTCTTCATTTTCATGGTGCTGACCTAACATAGCGTGTGCTTTAAAGGGGGCTTCCTGTTTACTTGCATTTTTCTGATAATGATTAGCTATTCTAGTAAAAGATACCAAGTTTCAGGGATTTCAGATGACCTGTTACGTTGGAGATGTGATAAAAATCCTTGTCTTCCTCACTTTCATTGTTTTTATCCATAGTGGGTGAATTTGGGATGGTCAGTCTTTTTTCCTTCTCAGCTTTTTTTCCTTAGTTCTATGTTAGTATTTTCTCTTATCAATTTGTAATTTGTAGTCCTTCTTAAAGATCAATAGCTGGCATGGTGGCACAGCACTTGGGAAACTGAGGCAAGAAGATTACCGTGAGTTTGAGGCCAGCCTCAGCAACAAAGTAAGTTCAAGGCCTGGCTGAACTATATAGCAAGTCCCTGCTTCAAAAAAAAGGAAAGATCAATAATAATAGTAGTTGTTATCATAATAATGGCAGTCAAAGTATACCGTTTTCTTCAAAATGTAAAGTCAGTGTAAATGTATTTAATGTGTTTATTAATTTAGCTAAACATTTCATTTTTTCATTTTGCAGTAATCGTAGATTCACATGCAGTTGTAAGTAATAATACAGATAGATCCTGTACCCTTTATCCAGTCTCCCCCAGTAGTAACATTTTGCAAAGTGATAGTGCAGTGAGCTTACAGGATCACCACAGGGATTCCTCATGGCATCCTTTTAGTCATACCCATTTCCCTTCTCCCCCAGCTTTTAACATTTGTCCATCACTAGTTTGTTTTCCAATTCTATAATTCTGTTATTCTGTAGGTGGAATTATACAGCATGCAAGCTTTTGGTACTGGATTTTTTACTCACATTCGTACAGGTTGCTAAATGTGTCAAATATTATTCCTTTTATATTTCTTCATAGTATTTCATGATATGAATGGAAAGTAGTTTATTTAACTGTTTGCTTATTGAATCTGGTTTTTTCCAGTTTTTTGCAGTTATGAATAAAGCTGTTACAAGCATTTATGTAAGTTTTTTTACTTTGGTGAACATTTTATTTTGTGGGAGAATTTCTGTGAGGAAAATGCCCAGGAGTGCAATTGCTGGATCATATGGTAGGTGGATGTTTAGTTTTTAAAAGACATTACCAGACCAGGCATGGTGGCACACACCTGTAACCCTAGCACTAAAGAGGCTGAGGCAGAAAGATTTCTGTGAGTTTAAGGACAGCTGGAGGGGCTGGGGATTTAGCTCAGCGGCAAAGTGCTTGCCTGGCAAGCACAAGGTCATGAGTTCGGTTCCTGGTACCAGAGAAAAACCAAAAAAAAAAAAAAAAAAAAAAAAAAAAAAAAAAAGGACAGCTGGGGTTACAAAAGATAAATAAATAAAATAAATAAAAGAGAAAAGAAACTACCTAATATGTTTGATTGAGCTTCTCTACATTCTTGCCAACATTTGGTGTGTTGCTGTTTTTTTTGTTTTGTTCTGTTTTGGTTTTTTAGCCATTGATGTAGGTATGCAGTGATATTTTATTGTCATTATTTTAATTTGCATTTCCCCAGTGGCTGATACTGAACATCCTTTCATAGTCTTATTATCTCTAACAGGGCTGCTTGTATTATCTATTTCATACTGAGTTATATTTTTCAATCAGTTCATTTCTTCTAAGTTGCCCAGTTTTATATGTATAGAGTTACTTGTAGTATTCTCTATTATCCTTTTGAGTCTATAGGGTCTGTTGTGATAGCCCCCATTTTATTTCTGATACTGATAGCCTGTATGTTCTCTCTTTTGTCAGTCTTTCTAGAGGTTTATCAATTTTAGTGATATCTTAAAGGACTAGCATTTTGTTTTATTACTCCTTATTGTTTTTGTTCTTAACTTCATTAATTTCTGCTCTTATATAAATTATGTCCTTGTCTATAAAATGAAGCCAATCTTGTTCATGTCATAGTTATAAATATTAACTGCAATTATACACACACACAGACACACACAGACACACACACACACACACACACACACATACACCTAGAGTAGAACCTTCAATGTAGGTATTTTAATAAAATGTATTTCTTCTATTTGAACTATTCTCTTTAATAGAATCTCCCACTTAGGAATTATGGCAGTTAAAAAGAAAGAACCTACCTGCCTTGTTGTCTGAGCATCTTGCAGTGTTTGGGCTTTACCCTGTTAGGATATTTTTCCCTCAGATTACCCTTGACTCATGTGATGTCTAGATTCATATATACATATACAACTTTGAGAGTAATAACAATTGCTTAGATTGCTTAATTTGTAAAATTCTCCTTAGGTACCCTGTTGCCGATACTCCCGGAGGATTTGTGAGTATTCTAGAACCACTGGCTGTGATGAGAGGATGAGAAAGAAAATGGACTTAATAGATGCTCAGCACCTCTGGCCAAGTGGAAGAATATCTTGTATTTGTCTGAAACCAGTTTAATGCATTAAAATTACTTGTTATTGTTTCTGAGGACGTCATTGCCCAGCTTTGCAGACTGCTCTCCAAATTAAGCTCCATTCTAGAGTGAGCCGCAGTATAACTCGCAGACCTTCACAGCATCATGAAGGTCTTGTCTCAAGAAGGAAGAGAGAGGGGCTGGGGATTTAGCTCAGCGGCAAAAGCGCCTGCCTGGCAAGCGCAAGGTCGTGAGTTCGGTTCCCGGTACCGGAGAAAAACCAAAAAAAAAAAAAAAAAAAAAAAAAAAAAAAAAAAAAAAAAAAAGAAGGAAGAGAGAAGTGAAATGTTTCCCTGGGGCCCAGATGTTATTCATAGCAGTAGATTATTACAAGTTTTACTGTACAAACACACATATATAACACCTTGTATATGTATATTTATAGAGTGTATATGATCATATGGCATATTTACACATTGCATAATATATATTACTATGCATAAATATATAACCATTGTTTATATGTTATATTTATATGTGTTTATATTTGTATGTTATAAATATATTAAAATATATCATATATATTAATATAGCATGTATATAGTATGAAGTTACCAAATCGACCTAAATTTTAGTCTTAACCTCTTTCTCTGTAACTATCATCTTTGGGAGTGAGAAACATGGCTCTCTTTTTCTTCGAAGTTTATTTGGCATGTATATAGGATGAAGTTACCAAATCAACCTAAATTTTAGCCTTAACCTCTTTCTCTGTAACTATCATCTTTGGGAGTAAGAAACATGGCTCTCTTTTTCTTCGAAGTTTATTTGCTTCGGTGCCTAAGGTAGTCAGTGTCACAGTCCTCCTCCTACCTGCCACCTCCACCCTGCTCCCTGTCCTCCAGTCTCAGGCCCTCTACCCTGAGCCTCTTCATGTGTCCCTGACCTCCTTGCACTGCCCATACTCAACTCTGTGCTGCCCCTCCACCTGGAGAAAGGAGGGAAAGATGGGCTCAGGAGCTTCCTTCTTTTCCTTTTCGTGCAGTGCTGGGGATTGAACCAGAACCTCATGCATGCTAGACACACACTACCACTGAGCTACACCCTTAGCCCAAGTGGAAGCTTTCTTAATATCATATACTTTTAAGCCAATTAAATGTGTTGTTCTAGTTAGCATTATCAAAAAGCTGGATCTCCTGCCTCGGTTCATGAGAAAGTTACTTTTCATTCCTGGAGATGCTGACACATAGAGGGATGAAGGGAAGGTGTGTGTGGTGCTCTTAGGTGACTGTAGGCCTGCACAGGTCCTCTGCTTCTGCAGGTGCACTGTGCCTCTTCCCAGGGCTTCATCATGTGGAAAGGGACTTGCAAACACCCAGCACATCCATCAGCTAGGTTTATTCTAATCAAACACAGTTAATTGAGAGGACATTTGTGAAACATTTGTTGAGAAAAGCAAGTGGACTTGCACATTTTTTGCATATACTCTTCCTTACTGTAGGAAAGAATCTGAGAAGTGTTTCAGAGGTCCGTGCAAGAATACAAAAAAAAAAAAAAA
>NW_004955467.1:1137528-1181043 GCF_000276665.1 Chinchilla lanigera
AAAAAAAAAAAAAAAAAAAAAAAAAAAAGAGGAAAAATAGGAAGTCAAGCTAGATTAGGGAGTCATGTGTACCATGGTAGCTGCTGGTTTGGCTCCAAGTTTCTCAGAGAAAAGAAGGAAACCTGATTAATGATGAAAAGATGAAAAGAAGGCAGTTATTAATGAAATATACAACTTTTTGTAGTACTAAAACTTTTTTTTTTAAGTCTGCTTTGGAAATTTGAAAAGGACAAAGATTCAGTATTATAAAGTCAACCAAGTCATTATGTTAAATAAATATAATACAGTTGAACACTCTACTAGTATTCAATAGGTTGTTTTCTCATTTATTTTATATTTTGAGACAGGGTCTTGATATGTAGTTCAGGCTGGCCTTGAACTCACTATGTAGCCCAGGCTGTCCTCAAACTTGCAGTGATCCTCCTGCCTCAGCCTCCCAAGGGCTGGGATTACAGGCGTGCACCACTGTGTCTCCTTTATTACTCTTAAAACAATTACCCATTACTGTCGTATTTTACAGTGTTAAATAAAAAACACAGCATTGCTGTTAGATTTCAGTTTACTTAAACCAAATGATCTTTATGGCAGAAAAGAGAATTGGATGTGCTGGAGTAATAACAAAGTAAAGGCTGGGGGATGTGCTCCAGCAGTAGTACAGAAGTGGTGGAATGTGCTAAAGTAATAATACAGTGAGGACTTGGGGAATGTCCTGGAGTTACAATACAGTAAGACCCGGAGGATGTGCTGGAGTAATGATACAGTAAGAGCTGATGATGCTCCGGAGTATAATACAGTAAGGGATCAGGGGATGTGCTAGAGTAAGGACTGGAGTACATTGGAGTGATTATACAATAAGGGTTGGGATGAGCTGGAGTAATAATACAGTAAGGGCTGGAGGAGGTGCTAAAGTAATAATACAGTGAGGGCTGGGAGGCATGCTAGAGTAATAGTACAGTAATAAGTTTCAGGGATAGAAATATATGATCAGTGATGGTTTATGATAATAACTAATTACTGTTTACTAGCTGAAATGTAGATGATGCATTGTGCATAAATATGACAGGGGTCACCGCAAAATCTGAAGCTCAATATGACTCTATCACAGAATATAGATGGCAAGATGTTTTCTAACATGACTGTTCTGTTAGAACATTGTGACCAAAGTCCTTGAATTGGATTTGCTTCTAAAGGTATCCATTAATTTATTAGTTTTGCTAAACGAGTGATTGGGAATATTGTTCCTTCATTGGAGCTGGTTCATGGTCAGAACACTGTGGCTTGGTGCCAGTACCCCAGGCTTCACTATGGAAGAAGAGGAAAGGGGGAGAGTACGGGGTCCCATGGTAGAACAAGCTTTATGTTCCACAAAACAGTTTGCTGATTATCATGTTGGAAAGAAGGGAAGCTGGAAGTCTTTCCACTGAATTCATGGAATATTAAAGTTCCAGCCCTTGAACTTGGCTATGACCTTCTGAAATGTTCAAGTTCCTCTATGGAAAACATGATCAGATCTCTTATGCTGCTTTCCCTGGCTGCTGACACACAGTAGATTCTCAGTGTTATGTTGCTGAGAGTTTGGATTATTGAGCTTACAGAACTGTCTTTTTCTGTATTGGTTTCTACTTCAAAAATTAGCTTTAATACCAGGGAAGGTACCTCCTCTAAGTAAATTACAGTACAGAAGGTCAGAATGGAAGTATGTGTTGTTGATAAGTTCTCTCTGCTACAGTGGCATCTTGGTGGGATTTTTCTCAATGCTGTTTGGATGGATTATCTCTCCTTAGTTGATCAGTCACAAATGATAATAGTCCAGAAGAGTTGATTTTATGCGGTGAGAATTCATTTTGGAACATTAAGCTAAGAGATTTTTAACAAGTTAAATCAACAGTCTATATATTACATTAAGAACTATGTGTGGGCTTGGTGTCAGAGGAACAGAAGATTTGTGCACAGTCAGTGGAACTTGTAGACACTCACTAGAACCCTTAAGACTATAGGAAAAACAGATTACAGGGAAAAGGGGGCATTGGCATAGCTTCGCTCTCAACACATCCTGGCTATGTGACCTTAAGCAAATTAATCCATTACAACTATCGCTCTGCTGTTACTGGGAGCAGCCAAGTCTGTGGACTTTACAATGCAAGCCTGTGGGGAAGGCTTTAGAGAAAGAGTTTGGCTTCATTCGTGGTGCTTTTTTTGTGGTTTATGCATAATGACTCCTGGTAATCGCCAAGTCTCCTTATAAGCCATTCCTTTAAAAATCTCTACTCATTTGGGGATGTAGGTCAGTGGTAAAGTGCTTCCTAGTAAGGTTGAGGCCTGAGCTCCGTCCACAGCACCACAAACAACAACAAACTTGTTTTTAGGTACATAACTCTTTGTCTTTTGGCAAGTAAATATTTTAACTTTTTCTTAATTGTTTCAAATAGATAATACAATTCACTTGATTCAGAATGTAGAGGATTATAGTAAAATATTTAGCTCCTGCCCCTTCACCCAGCCATCCAGGGCCCCAATGCTAGGCAACCTGGTATCCTAGAGCTGTTCAGCGTGTGTGGAGGCAAATGTGCATCTTCTTTCCTTTTTGCACATGAACAATAGCACACACAGGTGCATCATTCTGCACAGGAGCTTTTTATCTGAAGCGCATATTTTGGAAAGCCATGTGCAGTGGTGTGTCTGTAGTCCCAGCACTCAGAAGGTGGAGGTAGGTGGATCATTTGAGCCCAGGAGTTTGAGACCAGCCTGGGCAGTGTAGCAAGAACTTGTGTTTGCGGGGAAAAGTGTGCTTTGGAGATCATTCATTATGTCCTGTAAAGAGCCTCCTCCTTCTGGTTTTTGTCTGGCTGGCACTTGTTTCTTCTCAGTGGTCAATAATAGCAGCTCGTAACCACATTAACCACTCATTTTAGTGTTTGAGGGTGAATTTCCCTGGGCCAGGAAATGTAAGCTGTTTTGATGGTTTCCTCGGACTGTAGTTTCCTCTCGCCAAGGCTGGATCTGCACTTTGCAGGAAAAACCCTCTGGGGTACATGTGCCTAAGAGGAGACAAGTAAATCAGAGCTGAGAGAGCATCAGGGCGGCTGTTGCCCTTACCATCATAAACCACCCAGCTTCTTCTCAGTGCTACTTTTCCAGACCATTTTCTTACAAGGTTTTGCTGGCTTCCTATTCACCCCAGGCTGCGTGGCCTATTTTCAGTTTTTACACATGTGGTCATGTATACCTGAGCACATCAAGAACAGCTTGTACACTTGCCCTAGCTTCTCAAGGAACTTCTCTTTCTTTTCAGTCAGAATTGGTTACACGATGCTGGGAATCTCCTTGCCTCCATCATGTGTGACTTTGGACAAGCTGCTCGGCCTCCCTGAGCTTGTTTCTATATCTGTAGGATGGAGTTTATCACATCTGTCTCAGAGAGTTGTAACAATTACATGAAATGACATAGTTGGTCCTCTGCATTGGCAAGTTCTGCATCTGTGAATCCAGCCAACCTCAGCTCAAAAATATTCAGGAAAAAATTATGTCTGTACCAAACATGTACAGACTTCTTTTCTTGTCATGATTCCCTAAACAATACAATATCAATATAATAACTATTTACATGCCATTTAGATTAGGAATTTTAAGAAATCTAGAAATGACCTTAAGTATACAAGAAGGTGTGCACAGGCTATATGCAAATGGTATGCCATTATATGTAACATACCTGGGTGTCAGGAGATTTTGTATCTATATGGGATCTTGGAACCAGGTCTCCTCAGATACTAAGGTCCAACTGTATGAAGAACCAAAAATTAGAAGTGTAGATTTTTTAAAATAAAATGTGATTTTTCCATTAAACTTAAGAGAATCCCTTAAGAGAATCTCCTAGTTCAGGACATGGCAACATCTATACCTGGCCATGGTGGTGCACACTTGTAATCCCAGCACTTGGGAGGCAGAGTCAAGAGGAACCCCACGAGTTCAAGGCCAGCCAGTGCTACGTAGTGAGTTCAAGCCCAGCCTGAACTACATAGGAGACCCTGTCTCAAAAAGCCAAAAAGCAAACAATGTAGCAAAAACAAAATTAAAAAAACTACCTGCTTTAGACTCTAGGGTATTTTGCTCAGACTCTGCAAGCTTTGTTTTCTTTTTTTTTTTTCCTTCTCTAAAAAAATCATTTTAAGGTCTTCATTATTTTAAAGCAGCTTTGGTTCACAGCAAAATTGAGAAGCAGGTACAAAGATCACACATGCCTCTTCCCCTTCCATCGCCTCTCCCTTTACCAGCGTCCCCCAGAGGCATATTTGTTACAATCAGTGGACTTGCATCAACATATTGTTATCCCCCCTAAAGCCTCATGTGCCCGTAAATGGAGCTTTTGGAAGTGTCTGGGTTTATGGTGTGTGAGTATGGGTTAAGCGTGTGTGAAAACTAAATTAGTCCACTGATTGGTTTAGCATATGGCTGAGTGTGGATAATGGGAAGGCCCACCCTGGGTGGTGACACCATCCAATAGGCTTGTACCCCAGATGGAATAAAAGGGAAAGGAGGGCTCCCCTGCTGCTGCCTCTTGCCTGCCACATGTGGACTGTTTCTCCTCAGCCATGGCCGTCGGCCATGCTGCCCTGCCTTGGAGCCAGCTGACTATGCATTGAAACCTGTACCAACTGTGAGTTAAAATAAATGTTTCCTCCTTTAACTTATGCAGGTCAGGTATTTTGTCCCAGCAATGAAAAAGTAACTGAGACGTCACCCAAAGTCCATGATTTATATTAGGGTTCACTTCTGGTGTTGTACATAGAGTGAGTTTGTGCCAATTTGGAATATGTGTCCGTTGTTATACTATCATACAAAGTAGTTTTACTGCCCTAAGAATTTTCTGTGCTCTGCCTATTTATCCTTCCCTTCTTCTAACACCTGGCACAACTAAATTTTCTACTGTCTCCACAGTTTTACCTTTACCAGAATGCCATATAGTTGGAATCATATAGTATGTAGTCTTCTCAGATTGATTTTTTTCATTTAATAGTATACATTTAGGGGCTGGGGATATAGCTCAGTGGCACAAGCGCCTGCCTGGCAAGGGCAAGGCCCTGAGTTCAATTCTGATACAAAAAATAAATAGTTATACATTTAAGGTTTCTCCATATCTTCTAATGTCTTGATAGTTCATTTCTTTTTAGGACTGAGTAATACTTTGTTGTCTGGAAGTACCAAAGTTTATCCACTTACTGAAGGACATCTTCATGGCTTCTAAATTTTGGAAATTATAAGTAAAGCTGCTATGAACATTTATCAAGCTTTGCTTTTTAGGATGACATTTTTTTACCATCACTGACTGAGTGCAGTGGTACATGCCTGTAATCCTAGCACTCAGGAGGCAGAGGCAGAAGGATCACCATGACTTTGAGGCCAGCCTGGGCTACATAGTGAGACCCTGTCTCAAAAAAAAAACAAACAACCCCCCTTAAAACCAAAAACATACACATACAAAGTATTTTGTACAAAGTATTTGTACAAAGTATCACTTATATTTTATCAGTCAATTCCTTTTTGGCCAAAATTAAACTCTTCCTTTGATTTGGATAGTAAAATCAGGACAAGGTTTTGACTTAATATATGAAAGAATGCACTAATAATTCCAGAAACTCAGAAATAAATATATAGTGGTGCCTCAGTTCACATGATGGGCATGATAGCAGCCATATTCACCAGAATCATGGAATGAATTAAGTTTGTGAACCAAAGCACCACTGTGTTTTTTGTGGGGAGGGTTGGTACTGGGAATTGAACTCAGGACCTTGTGCTTGCCAGGCAGGTGCTTGTGCCCCTGAGCTATATCCCTGGCCCTAGCACCACTGTTTTAGAAATAAGGAATTCATATTATGGCTAGATCAGTCATCATTCTGGACTGAACAAGTTGTTCATGGTGCTACTGCAGTGTGATAGAATTAAAATATCTTCATTAAAGTCCTTTCCAACCCTGAAAGTGTCAACTTTAAGGTCGAAGACATTTTCTTGGGTGTTTTGTCTAGTATCCTCCCACATGGGAGACACTAATCCAGACCCTAGGGTTATAAAATGGACAAGGTCCCTGATGACTCCCAAACCTGCATCTCTGGTGCCTGTAGTCCAGAAACACTTGTGCAACTGTTACTGAAAATGTCTCATGGGTGTTTGGTGTGTGTATTCATTCAATAAATATTTGGTGTCTGCTGTGTCCCAGGCATTTTTCTGGGCACAAGGGATACAGCAGCTAACCACACAATTGAAGTCCCTGTTCTCATGGCCTTTACATTGTGTCCTCAGCATGTCTAAACAAAACATTCTTGTTGCAGAGTTGCTTAACTGTTTTCTCAGGCATCTCTATTTGTCCCAGGTAAAATGACATTTTTGTCACCCAGATAAATTCTGGTGATAAATTCTGGAAGCTAGATAAATTCTAGCTTCATTTTCCTTCATGTGGTTGTCTTAAGAAGGCACATTTGTCCACTTCTTAAAATTTTCTTTGGGTTCCTCTGACCCTACCCGGTACAGTCTCTTACCTAAAGCACAGCAGCTCCTGATTTGAGGTGGTAGTTAATACTGGTTAATGCTTACTCTTTTACCCTGTGTGACTGGGACCATTTTGGGCCAATTAATTGGAAAAATGGTTAAATTAGGAATCCTAAAGAAAAGAAACATACATATTTTAAACATTTTATTTTCACCTAAAGCAGGCAAGTATGCACTCATCCACTGATCTTGCCAATGCATTTTCTTGGAGTGGGCCTTTCATTTGGAGCTCCTTACATCCTGCTACACTCAGAATACATCTATAATTTCCAGTTTGAGGGTTTAAAAAAACATGAATAAAAACATACTTAAGGGCCCAGGGATATAGCTCAGCAGCACAGCACCTGCCTGGCAAGCACAAGGTCCTGAGTTCAATTTCTGGTACCAAAAAAAAAAAAATCCTTAAGATTGCATGCAGAATCTTCGTGCATGTTTACAAATACTCTCTTAATCTTTCATAGTTACTACAGCAACTTGTAGTCTTACCTTTTTTGAGGTCTCAGACCATTCAGTATCACTTTTGAAGAATGTCAGTGTCACTCTCTCTCTGTCTCTGTCTCTCTCTGCAGTCATATTTCCTTAGTTTATGTAATAACTTACATGCATAAAATGCAACTAGCATAAATAGGGTTGGGAACATACATACCTGCCTCTTAATACACGAACAACTCCATGTTGGGAGCAGAGTGCACAAGTGTCTTAGAAGGGAACTACTAGCCAGAAACATTCATCTTTCCCAGAGTATCAGTCAGTCTGTCTTATAGAGGTACACTGGCTATTTTGGTGTGTTGCTTATCTGTAAAATGTTAGGTGGAGGGTGTGTAAGAGAGAACTTCTGTGTCACCAGAATGTCTTCCTGAACCATAGCTGTCATCAGCCCAAGGCCCTGCACAGCAGCCTCAAGCCTTCTCTCACCAGGTAAAGCACTAAGGGCAAGCTTGTGCCTGATTCATGTGACTCCACTGCAGCCATGTGATTCCTGTTGGTGCTTTGCTTATGATCTTTTCACAGTCAAGCCTTTGTTCACAGGCCCTTCTGCTGGCCTTGCTTGTCCAGTATGCGCATGTCCATTGCAAGTCCCTGTCTCCACAACCCCTCTCGCCATTGCAGGCATTAATATTCTCCATGAAGGGCCCAGCTCATAAATAGCACCTCCTTCAAAAGGCCTTTTTGGAGCAACTCACAACAGGGAGTGCGTTTCCCTTCTAAAATCTTTTGTAGCACTGCATGTGCACTTCTGTTAAGATGCGCACTGAATCTGGCCTTGTCCTGCTTCTTCCTTCTTAACAATCTTCAGTTGCTTTGACCTGAACCCAGTTCAGTAAGCAGGTACCTCCTGGGTGAGAGTGCTGCCTCACTTTCCCCTATCTTCTCTTCCTCAGAGCCTGAGCTTTTCTAGGCTTTATTCTAGCGGCAAGGCCCCCTCAGGTTTCAGGCATGCTAATTGACTCAGAGGGAGGATAGGACTCCTTTGAATTTGGAAATAATACAGTGTCTCCAAGGCTCATGTACTTACGTCTTTGGGTTTTTTAAAAAATCAGCTTTATTGAAGAATGATTTACATGCCATAAAGTTCACCCGTTTAAAATATGTGATCCAGTAATTTTCAATAAATTAAACCAAATTTTAATTGTAACTATAAATGAGTTTTAAAACATTTTTCTTGCCCCCAAATCTCTCTCCTTTGATTTCCAGTCGCTCTGTTTCTACTACCAGCTCCAGGCAACACTAATCTGCCTTTTATCCTCATAGAGCCTCCTCCCTACCCTTTTTCTCTCGCTTTTTCAGCCTTGGAATGTTTTCTAGACCAGTCTGTATGTTATTTACCTAAGCAACTTTGTGCCTGATTCAATTACTTTGCTTTCTTACCATCTCTTTTACTCTTTGTCTTCATGTTCAAATTTCTCTTGATTTCTTTGTGAACTGAGTCCTTATTTAGCAAGTTGGCCTTTGGCTTATTAAGAAAGTTGAGCTTTTCTTCCTCCCTTAGAATATGGAAAATTTGAATAGTGTCATGTACAAAACAGATACTGAACATTACTTACTGGATAAAGGAATCTTAAGTCTTTCTTTTTTTTTTTTTTTTTTGGTGTTTCTCCGGTGCCGGGAACCAAACTCACGACCTTGCCCTTGCCAGGCAGGTGCTTTTGCCGCTGAGCTAAATCCCCAGCCCCTCTTAAGTCTTTCTAAGGCATGGAAAATCTAGGCTTCAGGATAGTGCATATAAAGCCACTTAATGATTTTTTTGGTAATAAATATTTTTTAATATTTGGTAAAGGAAATGACATTGTGTTTATAAAATGATTCATGCTTGATAAGTTAAAGAGAACAAAACAAAGAAATGTCTTTTTTTAAAAAAGGTATATTGGGGCTGGGGACTTAGCTCAGCAGCACAGCACCTGCCTGGCAAGTGCAAGGTCGTGAGCTTGATTCCCGGTACTGGAAAAAAAAAAAAAAAAAAAAAAGGTATATGATCCAGCATTTCCATGTCTGAGTATACACCCAGAAAAACTGAACAGAGGGATTCTAAGAGATGCACATTGGGCCAGGGATATAGCTCAGCAGCACAAGCACCTGCCTGGCAAGGGCAAAGTTCTGAGTTTGATTCTCGGTACCAAAAAAAAAAAATAATAGTAATAGATGCACGTGCAGCCATCTTTGCTGTAGCACCATTTGCAATAGCTAAAAGGTGGAAGCAGTTCAGGTGTCTATTAACAGATGGATAGAGAAACAAAAATGTGATATATTATGTAGCCTTAAAAAGAAGGAAATTCTAACACATGTTACCACATGAATGAATCTTAAAGACGTTATGCTGATGGGCATGGTGACACACACTTGTAAGCCCAGCACTCAGGAAGCTGAGGCAGGAGCATCACAAGTTCAAGGCCAGCTTGAACTACACAGTGAGACCCTGTCTCACAAAAACAGAAACAAATAAAACTAAAAACAAAACAAGACCCAAACAAACAAAAAAGAGGCATTATGCTGAGTAAAATAAGCCAGACACAAAGGACAAACACTGCGTAGTTCCAGTCCTCTGAAGGACTAGAATAGTGTGATTTTACTGAGGGAGAATAACAGTAGTTGTCAGGGGCTAGGGAGAGTGGCTGTAGAGTTGCAGATTAATGGGTACAAAGTAGTTTAAATTTTGCAAGATGAAGAGATAAACGGTGATGACGGCTGTACAGCAATGTGAATTTCACAGACTGGTACTCTTAAAAATGATTAGGATGGTAGTTTTTATGTGTATTTTACCAAAACTAACAAATTTTAAAGGGAATAATAGGAAAAAGGAGGAACTACAAGAAGAAATTGAAACAAAGCATTATCCAAGTCACCCCATCTTAGGAGCAGTCGGTAACACCATGGTGACTGTCTTCCCAAACGACTCCCTTAGCAGTGATACCACTATCAGGACAGATATTGGGAGGATGTGTCCGGGTTGGAGGAGTTAGCCCTGGGTGCAGGGGGAGTTCAAGCCAGACACAGTTGTCCTGGAGAAGAGGCTGGTAGTGGGGGCAAGATCGGGCCACCAGAGATGGGGAGCAAGCTGTTGGCACCAGAAGTGTTGAGTGGATGGCAGAGTTGGCAGTGGAGGGTCTCAGTGCCACCACGGGGGAATGGGGAGCAGAGCAAGCAAGAGGGAGGTTCTGCATCCCCTAGAACAGAAGGTGGAGGGCTGGGCACCTGCCGCTTAGCTCGTTAAGGGAGTTGGAAGAAGAAGCATAAAAAGCACATGCTGCCAGTTCATTGAGAGTTCTTGCTTTTGGGAAAAGGTGACATTCCTGGGATTCCCATAAATAATTAGGGGAACTTTGCAGCAGAGATGATCAAGTTATAGTAACAAATGATTAGAGACAGAAAAACACCACTGTCAGTTATTAACATGGCCCCATTTGGACCCTCAGACTTGTAAGGTCTAGGGAAACATGGGATACACAAAATACATAAGTAAGAATTTAGCCTAGACTTTTCCTTCACATGTGATATGTACTTCAAAATCTGAAGGCCAATGACAATCTTTAACCTTGTGTAACAGACTGACAAAGCAGTGGGTATATAATTAGATTTTTTATAAAATCAGGGTGGCCTGAACAGGACCACTTCATAAGCCTGAGTCTGTGGCTAAGACTGGTACAGGGGAGTTTTTGTATCTGGTGTGTTTACTGATTGATTGATTGATGTTGGGGATGGAACCCAGAGCCATGTGTAGCTCAAGTACATGCTTTACCACTGACCTAAGCCCCTAGCCCTTGTGTATGATATGTATATGGCATCAATCTTCTGTCATTTATAGTGTAGTGTTATCATTTATATTTAAATTAATCCCCATTGAGGTTGAAAACATGTTCTTTCTAATTTTTTGTTTTGTTTTGTTTTTTATCTTGTTGAGACAGGATCTCCCTATGCAATTCAGGCTGGCCTTGAGCTCACTTTGTAGCCCAGGCTGGTCTTGAACTCTCAACGATCCTCCTGCCTTGAGTGCTGGGATTACAGGCGTGCACCACCACACCGGGAGGTTCTTTGTAATTTAAGAAGAATTTCCAAGACTTTTCTCCTTAAAGATATTCCATGAGATGAGTGTGGTGGTGCATATCTGTAATCCCAGCACTTGGGAGGTTGAGACCTGAGAATCACTGCAAGGTTCAAAGCCAGCCTGGACTACATAGTGAGTTCAAGGCCAATCTGAACTACATAGTGAGATTCTGTCTCAAAAGAAACAAGAAAAGGGAGGAAGATATTCCATTTTATAATTACCTCTTGTAAGATGCTATTTGTCTATTTGTTTTCTCTCAATCCTGCAATACTGGATTCTCTTTGAAGATTCTGTGCTGTTTCTACTGGAGACAAAGTGTTATGATGTAGAGAGAATTAGTGCATTGGAAGCAGCAGGCCTGAATTAAATGACAACACCCCACTTTTGATCTTCATAGCACTGGGCAAGACAGTGTAATCTCTGTAGGCCTCACTGTAACAAGAGAGAAATAATGGCTGCTAGGTCAGTTCATATCTGATTCAACTGGATTTTATCACTGAGAAGGGATACTACATTCTTTAACAAAATAGAAATGCCCCTGGGTTTGATCCTCAGCACTCAAAAACAAAATGTTCAAGAATGTCAAAGAAGGCATGAATATTGTCATGATTTTGGACTTTTACTATCCTGTAATAATATAGATTATGACTTTTTAAAATATTGGCACAAAGAAGAATTTGAACTCTGAAATTACTGTTAAATTTTTTAGTTGAAGGCCGGGCGTGATGGTGCACGCCTGTAATCCTAGCATTTGGGAGGCTGAGGCAGGGGGATCGTCACGAGTTTGAGAGCAGCTTGAGCTACAAAGTGAGGTCAAGGTCAGCCTGAACTGCATAATGAGACCCTGCCTCAAAAAGAAAAAAAAAAAAAAAAATTTTTTTTTTAGTTGAGATAATGGAATTGTGGTTTGGTTTTTAAATTAATTCATTTTTAACAAATAATTGTGTATTTTTGGTGTACAGTGTGATGTTTTGATCTATGTATACCTGATAGAAATGTTCAATCAAGTTAATTAACATATCCATCACCTCACCACTTAGGTTTGTTTTGCAGTGGTTTTCTTGGATTTTTTGAGACAGCTATGTAGTTGGAGCTGGCCTTAAATTCACTGTGTAGTTTAGGCTGACCTCAAACTCACAGCAGTCCTCTTGTCTCAGCCTTCTAAGTGCTGGGATTATAGGCATGTGCCACCATGCCCAGCTTCACCTTTTAGTTTTGTGGTGAGAACATTAAAAATCTACTCTTTCAGTAAATTTGAGATCTATCTATCTATATTATATCTATATCTATCTATCTATCTGTCTGTCTATCATCTATCTATCTATATTCCCAACTGTGGTCACCATGCAAAGTAGTCGGTCCCTAAAATTTATTCTTCTAGTCTAACTGAAACATGATCAATGTTTTCACTTTCTCAGTCCTTTCTCCTTCCCCCTATCTTTTGCTAACCACCTTTCTACTTTATATGAGATCAATTTTTTCACATATAAATGAGACCATACAGTATTTTGTCTTTCTGTACCTGGCTTATTTCATTTAGCATATTATCCTCTCGTGCCATCCATGTTATCTTGCATGTGGCAGAATTACCTTTTCAAAGGCTGAATAGTATCCCATTGTGTATATGTACCACATTTCCTTTATTCATTTACCCATTGATAGACTTTTAGGTTGCTTCCATATCTTGGCCATGTAGTAAGTAATGTAGCAATGAACTTGGCAGTACGGATCTCTCTTTATAGAGAGCACTTCTTGGTCCTCATCGTGGTCTGAGTTTACATTTGTAATTCCATGGAAAAGTTACTGGAATTCTAGCAAGTTAATTCCAATCTACCACTTCCAGTGCAATTCACAGTGAGAATAAAGACACTAAGGCACATTTGTAGTTATGGGGAGCCAAAGGGTCCTAAGTCCAGTTACAGTGATGGCTATCTGGAAGCAAGGCCTTGACCCAGGGCTGAACCTGGGTTTTTATTCGTGAAGAAAGGAGTGGCTTGAGGATGAATGTCTATGAGAATGGTGGGAAGTAGGTGAGTGCTGTGAGCTGGGCTGCGTAGGAGGCCCAAAATCACCTCTGCCATATGCAGAGAGAAGGATATGCAGAAAGAGTAATCCGCATAACACAATTGAGGTAGTATGTAATGTTTTGGGGTCAGTGCTTCAGCTCTGATGTGTGATCTTTTATGCCCTGGGAAGTCATAGGCTCTTATCTTGAGGCTCGATTCCAGCCAACAGCATGGAGCATGACTCTCCATCCTGCCTTGCTCCAGCTCACACGTTTTATTTGGGAGCAATGGAGGGCAGGGAAAACACTGCCGTCGTCTGTGCTTCAGCACCTCAGCTGGACCGATTTGCTTTGCGTAAAGCCAATTGAGGGGATAAGGACAAGTCCCAGCCAGCTCTGCACACATCAATATGTGGAAATAGGGCTAGGTTCAGCCAAAATGGAGATAGTTGCTCCTCTTCCAAGGAAAGTCGCCCAGGTGGTCCTCTGTAACTCTTCAAGGCATCAATTTTAGTTCTGTTGTTTATATACTGAAAAGTACTGATTGAGGGTCATATGGTAATTCTATTTTTAGCTTTTTGAGGAACATCCATACTGTTTTCCAAAGTGTCTATACTAATCGACATTCACCAGAGCAGTGTATAAGACATCTCTTTTTCTACATCCTCATCAACACTTGTAATTTGCTTTTTTGGTAATAGCCATCCTAACAGATACAAGGTGATATTTCACAGAGGGCTTAATTTGCATTACCTTGATGATTAGGTGTTTTTGTTTTTTGAGACAGGGTCTCACTATGTAGTTGAGGCTGGCCTTGAGCTTACTATGTAGCCCAGGCTGGCCTGGAACTCACAGTGATCCTTCTGTCTCAGCCTCCTGAGTGCTGGAATTAAGGTGTGCATCACCATCGCCAGCTACCCTGATGAGTAGTGATGTAGACATTTTGTCGTATATTCATTGGCCCTTTGTATCTCTTTTTTGAGAAATGTCCCTTCAGATCTTTTGCCCATTTTTAAATTGGGTTCTTTTCTTGGTGTTGGTTTAGTTTTTTAATATATTTTGAGTATTAACTCCCTATCTGATATATAGTCTGCAAGTATTTTTTTACAGTCCGTGCACTATCTCTTTACTCTTGATGCTTTCCTTTGCTGTGCAGAACCTTTTAATTTGATGCAGTCTATTTGTAGCTTCATTTTTTAAAAAAGAATCCTCATCTTTGGAAATGCATACTGAAATATTTACCAGTGAAATAGAATGCCTGAGATTTCCTTGAAAATAACTGACAGGGAGAGAAATGGATAATGGGAGATGAAACAGAATTGGCCAGGAGCTGATAATGATGAAAGCTGAGTTGATAGACACAGAGAGGATTGTTGTTGTGGTTTGTGTCTGGATGTTCCCCCAAAGTCTCATTCGGTCATGGGCTGGCCTTCTAGAGTTTATGATTGATTCGTGGTCTAATGCTGGGATTATGGGTGTGAATGTTTATGCCATGCCACCTTGCCTTGGACTGAAACCTCTACAAACTGTGAGCTAAATAACCTTTGCTTCCTTAACTTGGGGCATTGGGTATTTTATCTCAGCAATGAGAGAAAACTAACCAAGACAATCACTATATTATTTCACTCTACTTATGTATATGTTGAAGTTTTTCATTAAAAACTTTTAAAGAAAAAGACAGATATGGTGATGCATGCCTGTAATTCTTTCTTTGTTGTTTTTTTGTTTTTTTCTGGTATCAGGAATCAAACTCACTACCTCATGCTTGCCAGGCAGGCGCTGTGCTGCTGAGCTAAATCCCCAGCCCCTGCATGCCTGTAATTCTACCTACGTTGAGGCAAGAGGGTATAAATTCATGGTCAACCTGGGCAATTTAATAAAGCCATCTCACATAAAAAATAAAGAGACAGGGTATAGCTTAGTGGCAGAATACTTACCTAACCTGCACAAGCTTCTGGGCTCCATCCCCAGTACAAAATCTTTTGTAAAGTAAAATTTGATATCGTGTCATTAAAAAATAGTGGGCACTTTTGGTGTTCAGTAAACATTAGAACTATCTTTTAGTCTGATCAGTTTGAACTTTTCTTAATATTATGGGGAACAATGAATAGATGTTAGAAGTTGTGTATTTACTAAAATTAATTATTATTTACAGGTTCATCTTCAAATCTGAAGACTCTTTGGTAATATAAGAATTTTACCTAAAATTATTTTAAGGATTTATGTAATGTTTTTGCAAAATAAAAAATTTTTGCTGAGGATATAGCTCAGCGGCACAGTGCCTGTCTAGCAAGCATGAGATCATGAATTTGATTCCTGGTACAAAAAAAAATCTCAAAATTAAAATGTAAAGCCAGGCATGGTGGCACATGCCTGTAATCCCAGCACTCAGGAAGCTGAGGCAGGAGGATCATCGCAAGTTCGAGACCAGCTGGGGCTACAAAGTGAGTTAATTGCCAGCCTGAACTGCATAGTGAGACCCTGTCTCAAAAAGACCAAAAAAAAATTTTTTTTTCTTACAAAAGTATGTGCACTCAAGAAAAATAAAAAGTATGAAAGACCTCATATTAAGAACATTATCATCCTACCTTGAAGTATAATTTTCCAAGCTCTTTCCTGCTTATTTGGGTATATGTATGCATGTAGTTTTTATTTGATTGTATTTAACACTGAGAATTATTTTCCTGCCAGGTGTGGTGGTGCATGCCTGTAATCCCTGCACTCTAAGGGTTCAAGACCAGTCTGGGCAATTTGGTGAGACCCTATTTCAAAATTTAAAAACAATTTTTTTTAAAAGACTTGGGGAGGTAATTTAGTGAGAAGACCCTTGGTTCACTACCCAGTGCCACATACGAAAAGGTATTATGTTCTTAATATAGGTTATACTTCTGTTTTATAGCTTAATATGTCTGAGGTATTCAGAGACTTCATAGGGAGCCATTCTGTAGCTGTATTATAATACATTTCACTATGACCTTTGTGTTGAATACCAAAGTGTTTTCCAACTTTGTGTTATTACAAACAGAAAGGAAACAATGACAATTGCTAAGAGCACAGATTAGCAAAGCGCAGTGACCCAGGCCTATAATCCCAGCTACTAAGGGGACTAAGGTAGGGGGATCATGAGTTCAAGGCCAGCTGGGGGTACACAGGAGGATGCTATCTCAAAGAGGTGGGGGGGGTGGTATTTTAGTTCTCTTTCAAACATTTTAGTCTCAGCCCCATTTGGGCCTGTGGCTGGACAGCATGTCATAGTGGAACTGTGTTTCAAAACTCATTTCTGGGAGAATTAACTCAAATGGCTCTACCAGGAGAAAATTCTTGGAAGATCCTGCCTGGTTTCCTGTGGACTTTGTCCCATGGGCCTTTTCTGATTTTTGTATCCTTTTGATTTAGTATATATGAGCTATGAGTATAATAACTATGTTGAGTACCGTGAGTCCTCCTAATCAATCACCAAACCTAGAGTGGATTTGGAGACTTTAGATATGACTTCAAATCCTGGATCTGTCACTTTACAGGTGAGTAACCTTAGTTGAGTTATTTACCCTCTTGATCATTTCCTAATGTCTAATCTGGATTAGAAAATAGTTTTGTCCTATTTGTCAGGAATAAAATTGGCATGTAATTATTTTCCATTAAAGTTAAGAATTATCTTGAAAGCTAGACATTTATGTGTATTTATAATTATTTCTTTTGAATAAATCCCTAGAAGAATTGCTGGATTTTAGCTTATATACTTTAGTGTGAACATAAAAGTAAAGTATGTTTATTGTTTTTTTTAAAGTATGTTTATTGTTAAGGCATTAGAGATGCTTGTTATTAGAAACTGAAAGTGTTTTATAGTTCTATTTTTAGACAGTTATTCTAATACTTTATTATACACATGTTCCAAACTTACTTTTGTGTATACTAATATGGATAGCATAATATAGAGAGTGTGTGTGTGAGTGTGTGTGAGTGTGTGTGTGTGTATGGCTGTGTTGCAGAGATTTGAACTCAGGATCTTGCCTATGCTAAGCACACATGGTACTACTGAGCTACACCCTAGCCTCTAATATGGAGTATTTTAATGAAAATAAATGATGTACATATGATTTTATTGTATATGTCTGAATATAAGGGGAATAGATATTCAAAGAAGATTTCTAAAAACCTTTTTTATCTTCCTTAGACTATAGATCAGTGATGGCAAACTTTTTAGAGACTGATTGCCAAACTGCAACCCAAAACTCACTTATTTATTGCAAAGTGCCAATACCGCAATTAAATCAAAATATTGAGAAAAAAACCAAACCTCATACATTAACATATTTTGTCTTAAAAGAAAACCACAATAATATGCATTGCCATAGTTCACCACCACTGCTATAGATGAGATAGAAAATACAGTGCCAAAAAAAAAAAAATACACATACCAGGAAAGAAAAACTTGAATAAACATTTTAATACCAAATTTATTGAGATATTATGAGATTCATACAAGTTATCTTTCGCCTCTACAATTACAAGGGGTGCTCAATTGGTGACCATTAGCTTCCAGGCATTTTATTAGTACGGTGAGCTGCTGCTTGGGTAACCTCGGTCATTGAGTTTACTACACATGCATTTTCAATTTTCTCTCTAAGACCTGGCAGTGTAGTGGTTTTCTGCACTATACAACATTCCCTAGGGTCCCCCATAGGAGGATAATACCATCTGTTGAAAAAACAGCGTACTATTTTTTTTTTTTTCTGAGACACGGTCTTGATATGTAGCTCAGACTTGAATTCACTGTGGAGCCCAGGCTAGCCTCAAACTCACTGTGATCGTCCTGCCTCAGCCTCTTGAGTGCTGGGATTACAGGTGTGCACCACCATGCTCCACAGCATCGTACTATTTTTCTTTTCCTGAAGTGTGGGGGGGCTGAATATATGGGGGGGCTCTATATAATTTGATGTCTAATTTATCAATTTAGTTATGTCTTTACATTTAGAATCATACAACATATAAAGTATAGTGATTTAGAATCAATTGCTGCTCTGATTTTCCTTCTTTGTTCTTTTCACAGTGCTAGAATTAAAGCAAGGGTCTCACACATGCTAAGCAAGCACTCTACCACTGAACTCTACATTCCTGCCTTGGTTCTTTTTTATAGGCATCACAGGCATCTTTGACATTAGCATCACCATCACCATCATCATTTCAGCCACTTCTGAATTTATTTAACACCAGTTCTGGAGAATGTAACCTCCATTTCTTTCTGTTGCTCAAGATAAGCTTTTTTTATTCTATTGGAAATTTTATTCTATTTCTATAACATTTGCCCATTATATATGTGACTGCCTTGTATAATCTGACTAGTCACTGTATTGCTTTTTAAAGCTACCTTTGGTTGTAGATACAGCTTAGTGATGGAGCACTTGCCTAGCATGTGCAAGGACCTGGGGTCGTCCCTGGTACCGAAAAAAAAAGTCAGAGAAAGAGAGAAAAGAAGCAGAAAAAAACTATGTGTGAGCTATTTTTACAAGGATATCTACTATTTAAAATTGTGAGGTCATAACTCTGGAATAATTATATAAATCCATTAAATTTCTTTATCTCTTCTTAAAGTGATGTTAGATAATCTCTATCCTTGAATGTTTTCTAAAATTATCAATGAAGCTGGGTGTGGTGGTGTATGCTGGTAATCCTAGCACTCAAGAGGCTGAGGCAGGAGGATTGCTGTGAGCTCGAGGCCAGCCAGGCTACATAGAGAGACCCTGTCTCAAAAAAAAAAAAAAAAAAAATCAATGAAGATCATGTCAAGACATATTTTTGTCAAACAGTGTTTAACATTAATTAGATCCTGGTGGGGTTTTTTTTAAAGGTATGTAAAAGTCATTTTGGACACCAGGAAATTTGGGTGTGGACTACATACCATACAATATTTTGAAAATAATGTACATATATTTTTAAGTATGATAAGACATTGCAGGAGATGCCTTAGGAAAGTATACTAGAAGTGTTTAGGGGTGAAGTGTAATTCAGCTATTACTGTCTTCAATATACTTTCATATGATTCAACCAAAAGAAAATTGGAGGCAGGTAGAGATCAAAAGCAAATGTAGGGCCGGCGATATAACTCAGCAGCATAGCACCTACCTGGCAAGTGCAAGGTCGTGAGTTTGATTGCCAATACCAAAAAAAAAGCAAATGTAGTAAAATGTTTACAACGGGCAAATGTAGGTGATGGGCGTTACTCATTGTACTATTGTCTCCACTCTTTTTTTTTATTTTAAAAATAAAAGATCAAAAACATATCAACAAACACAGACATTTACAAAATAACACAAAAACAATACAAGCAATACAGAATTTCAGACAAAGATGATAGAAAATTAACAATGGTGGTTGTATTACATATTGATATCCTCAAATTGGTTACTCAGATAAACAAATATATAGACATGTAAGATTGATCAAACACTTAAACATTGTTTCTTTCAATAAAACAATAAAAATCAGTAGTACAACTATCTGAGCTATCCTGTGTATACATATATACATATTTTCCCTTCGTTCTTTCTTTTCTCTTTTTCCTCATCCCAATTGTTCTTTCCTTTTAAGAAATTTCCTTCCCTTTCACAATATCTATTGTACCTTTTAGATTTTATTCACTCTTTCAGCTTCTTACACTAGTGAGACAATATGGTGTTTACACATGTGGGTCTGATTTATTTCACTTATGAATATGGTCTCTAGTTGTGTCCATTTACCTATAAAAGCCTCGAGTTTATCTTTCTTTAGAGCTGAGTAATATTCCGTTATATAAAAATACCACAACTTTTTTACCCATTCCTCAGTTTATGGACATTTGGATTGTCCACAATTTAGCTATTACAAATTGCAAAGCTGTAAACATGGGTGCACATATATCACTGTGATATGATGTTTTCAGTGTTCTGTAAAAATACCCAAAAGGGGAATAGCTGGATTGAATGGGACCTCTAGTCCTGGTTTACTGAGGAATCTTCAAGCTGATTTCCACAGTGGTTGCACCAGTCTACACTTCCACCAGCAATGGAGAAGGGTTCGTTTTTCTCCACAGCCCCTCCAGCATTTGTTACTGGTTGATTTCTTGATGATAGCCATTCTTCCTGGGGTGAGATGGAATCTCGTGTTGTTTTAATTTGCATTTCTCACATGACTAATGATGTTGAACATTTTTTCATGTGTTTATTTGCCATTTGTATTTCTTTATCTGGGAAGTGTGTATTCATTTCAGATGCCCATTTTTGTATTGGGTCTTTGAATTTGGGGGGGGCTGATTTTTTTAAAAATTCTTTATAGGTTCTAAATAGAAATCCTTTGTCCAAGGGACAGTTGGCTAAAATTTTTTCCCGATTTGTGGGTTTGTGGGTTTTCTTTTTACTCTGCTGGTGATTTCTTTAGCTGTGAAAAAACTTTTCAATAAGATGAGATCCCAGTTGTTGATTCTTTGAAGTATTTCTTATGCAGTTTGGCTTTTGTTGAACTCTGTGCCTAGTCACATGTCTTCAAGATTTTTGCCTGCTGGAGTAGATTTAGTGTTTCTGTTTTAATATTTAGATTTGTGATCTATTTTGACTTGAGTTTGATGCATGGTGATAGACATGGGCCTAATTTCAGTCTTCAGCATGTGGAAAGGCAGTTTTTCCAGCACCATTTATTAAAGAGGTTATCCTTCTTCCAGTAAACTTGTTTGACCCCTTTGTCAAAGATTAGGTGGCTGAGTGTCTTTGTGGTTGTGGCCGTTTCTTCCCATCTGTTCCATTCATCCTCAGTCCTATTTTTTGCCAGTACCATGTTGATTTTATCATAATAGCTTTGTAGTATGATTTCAAGTCAGAGATTATGATACCACCTGACTTGTCTTTGTTGCCCAGGATTGCTTTTGCTATTCTGGGTATCTTCCGATTCCAGATGAATTTTAGGAATGCTTTCTGTAGATCTGTGAGGTATTATAATGGTATTTTAATTGGGATTGCATTGAATCTGTATAACAATATTGGGAGTATGGCCATTTTCACAATGTTGGTTCTTCCTATCCATGAGCAAGGAATATCTTTCCATTTTCTGAAATACTCTTTGATCTCTTTTTCAGAGTACTGCAGTTTTCACTGTGTAGATCTTTTACTTCTTTTGTTAGATTGATTCCTAGATATTTTAATTTTTTGGATGCTATTGTGAAAGGTATGGTTTCCTTAACTTCTCTCTCAGTGTGTTTGTTGTTTGTGTGTAGGAATGCTATTGATTTTTGATTGTTGATTTTGTACGCAGCTATGCTACTGAATTTGTTGATTAATTCTAGGAGTCTTTTGGTGGAGTTTTTGGGGTCTTCCATGTAGAGTATCATGTCATCTGCGAATAATGAGAATTTCACTTCTTTCTTTCCTTTTCTTATTCATTTTATATCTCTCTCTTATCTAATTGCCCTGGCTAATGTTTCCAGAACTATGTTGAATAGGAATGGTGACAGTGGACATCCTTGTCTTGTTCCTGATTTTAAAGTGAAAGCTTTTATTTTTTGCCCATTATGTTGGCTGTATAATGTTGGCTGTTGGTTTGCCATAGATGGCTATGATCAGATTGAGGTAAAGACTGTCTATTCCTATTTTCTGTAGGATTTTTATCATGAATTCGTGTTGGACTTTGTCAAAAGCTTTTTCTGCATCTATTGAGATGATTATGTGGTTTTATCTTTGGCTCTGTTGATATGGCATATAACATTGATTGATTTGCGTCTGTTCAGCCATCCCTGTATCCCTGTGATGAATCCTACGTGGTCATGGTATATTATCTTTTTGATGATTTGCTGCATTCTGTTTGCTAGTATTTTATTGAGTATCTTTGCATCTATGTTCATTAGGGAGATTGGCCTGTACCACTTTGCTATGAACTTGAAAATGTTTCAAATGAATTATTTTAAATCTACTTTAGGAAGTTTTCATTCTATTGTAACCACTGCCCACCCTTTTGAGATGAAGTCTTTCTCTATTGCCCAGGCTGGCTTTGAATCCCTGGGCATTCCTCCAGCCTCAGACTCCCAAGTAGCCAAAAGCATAGGCTTGTGTGATGTTGCCCAGCTTGTAGCACTTTTGTTTTGCTCTGGTTTTGAGACAGGGTTTCACTATGCAGTTCAGGCTGGCCTTGAACTCATGGCAATCCTCCTGCCTCAGCCTCCTGAGTGCTGGGATTACAGGCATACACCACCACACCCAGCTTATAGCCACTTTTTTTTTTTTTTTTTTTGGTGCCAGAAATTGAACTCAGGACCTTGTGCTTGCCAGGCAGGTCCTTGTGCCGATGAGCTATATCCCTGGCCCTATCGCCAGATTTTTAAAATGTAATTTTATGGCATTTAAAAAATTCTCACTGGGTGTGGTGGCGCATGCCTGTAATCCCAGCACTGAGGAGACTGAGGCAAGAGGATTGTTGCAAGTTCAAGACCAGCCTGGGCTACAAAGTGAGCTCAAGGCCAGCCTGAACTGTACAGTGAGATCCTGTCTCAAAAAGACAAAAAAATAATTCTAATGAGGAAGCATAGTTAAAATAGTGTAGTTACAGGAGGAGATGCAAGCACAGTATATGGTATAGAAGTACAATGAAGGGGAAAGTGTTTAATTCTGCTGGGATGGGCAAGCTGACTAGAGAGGATGATGCCTGAGCAAGAATATAAAGATAATACATTACTGTGCTTGGGTAGCCATACCCGAATACTGCATTCTGAGTGGCTTATACAACAGAAATTTCTTTCTTTCTTTTCTTTCTTTCTTTCTCTCTTTCCTTCTCTTTCTTTCTTTCTTTTTTTTTTTTTTTTTTTTTTTTGAGACAGGGTCTTGTTATGTATTTCAGGCTGGCTTTGAACTCACTGTGTAGCCCAGACTGGCCTACACACTCATATCAATCCTCCTGCTTCAGCATCCCAAGTGCTGTTACAGGTGTGTGCCACCACACCTGGCTGTTTATCACCATTCTTGAGGTAGAAAGTTTGAGATCAGAATGCTAGCATGGCCCGGTTCTGGCAAAGCCTGTCTTCCTGGCTTATTATAGAAGGGGTCATCTTCTCACTGTGTCCTCACATGACATAGGGAGGGAGGTGAGAAGAGGGGAGAAGGATAGGTGAGAGGGAGAGGGTCTTTTAAGGCCACCAGTCCTGTTAGATTTGGTTCCCACCCTTATGATCTCATGTAACCTTAATTAATTCCTAAAGACCCTCCCTTCACGTACAATCACGTTTAGGGTCAGGGCTTCAACAGATGAATTTGGGAACAGGTGGATGCAGTTCAGTTCATAGTTGATAACTGGGCACTTACTAGGCACTAAGTTATAAAAGCATGGAGGCCTAAGATGATAGGGTATACTCGGGGGATTACAGTTGGCTTAATGGTGTTAGAGTATAAAGTAAAAGAGTATGGAACACTTGAAAGACGAGGCTATAACTGCAGTGGGAGAGGTGAATCCCAAGATTATGAAGCTTGGGACTTGCCGACTATCTTGGTTACTTTTCTCTCGTTTCTGGGACAAAATACTTTACGCCCAAAATTAAGGAAGGAAAGGTTTATTTCACTTACAGTTTGTGGAGGTTTTAGTCCATACTTGGCAGGTTACAAGGCAGGTGGCACATGGCAGAGCGCTACAGCTCATGGCAGCAGAACACAGCAAAAGCCACAAGCACTCAAGGGAGGAATGGCAGCAAGCAGCCTCTTCCTCTCCCTTACATATGCAAACTATCCACCCCAGGGCAGGTGTGGCTCTCATACCCATAATCAATCAAACTCTAAAAGCCTGCTCCATGACCGCATGAGGCTTTGGGGGGACACCCAGACACAAACCATAACACTAACCTTAAGAACTTGGGAGTTTATCTTATAGGTAGCATGGAGCAGCTTTTAAATAGAAATGTGATATGGCTGCGTTTGGATTTTTTAAAAGTTGTGAGCAGGACCAATTTGAGCAGAAGCAAGACTAGAAGCACTAAATGAGCTGGGATGCTGATGCAGTCATCCTTGTGAGAGCCAAAGGCCACAAAGACAAGAGAGACACAGTACTGAACCATGTGAGGGACGTGATGGATGCAGGAATGATGTGCTATTTTAGATGTAGGTGTTGAGTTGTCCAGTTGTCCAGTTTTGTAGATGTATTAGTGTCTTAATAGTTTACAGAATTAATAAAATGACTTTCCAAACTCTATGGATAAGTATGTAACTTCTGTAATCTGAAATTATGTCACTTGTATAATCTTTAGAAACTTGTTTTACCTTTTACTCTGGAAATATTTGGGGAAGTCAACCAATTTTTATGGGCTTATTCATCACATTGGTTTTTTTTTTTGAGACAGGTCTCACTATGTAGTTCAGAAGAGCTTTGAACTTACTGTGTAGCCCAGGCTGGCCTCAAACTTGCAGTGATCCTCCTGCCTCAGCCTCCTGAGTTCTGGGATTATAGGCATGCGCCACCATGCCTGGCTTACTGTTCACATTTTTAAAAGGAGAGGGTTAGCATGATGTTGTACACATTTCTGGTCTAATACTGTCTTATGCAATTTGTTTTCTTTGGTCCAGCTTGCTCTTTGTACTCAGATATTTGCTAGGTTTGGTAAATTTCAGAAATAAAACTCTGACACCTGTCTCAGTAATTTTGTTGGAGAAACCAAAACAGAAGTAGTGTATAACTAAGGGCTGATTCATGAATGGTACAACTCATTCATTCATTCATTCATTCATTCATTCACTCACTCATTCATTCAGAGTCCCTGCTCTCCTGAAGCTTACACTCCAGTGGAGGGACAATAATCAGTATACAGGTAGTGTACAGAAACTTCCCTTATCCACAATTTAATTTTTTGTTTTTAAGTTACCCATGTTCAACCACAGTCTGAAAATATCAAATAGAAAATTCCAGAAATAAACTATTCATAAATTTTAATTTGTATGACATTCTAGATAGCATGATGAAATTTCAAGCCCAGAATGTGAGGTATCCATTTGTCCAGCATATCTACACAGTGTGTATTCACCCATTAGTCACTTACTAGCCATTTTGGCTATCAGATTGACTATCACAGTGTTGCAAGGCTTGTTTTGAAGTAATCCTTATTTAGTAATGATCCAAAAGCATAAGACTAGTGATGCTGGCAAAACAGATATGCCGAAGAGGTGTCAAAAAGTGCTTTCTTTAAATAAAAAGGTCAAAGTACCCAATAAGAAAAAAATATGTATACTGATATTAAATTTGATATTACAGTCTACAGTGTTATTGTTGTTAATCTCTGTACAATTTATAAATTAAATTTTATCCTAGGTAAGTATAAGAAAAAAATAGTATATGTAGGGCTTAGTGCTGTCTGTGGTTCCGTGTATCCATGGGGGCTCGGAACAGATCCTGTGTACAAGGGGACTACTTACAGTGGTGATATGTGACAGTCAGCAAAGCAGGGGAATGGATGTATTGAGGTTCTGGCTTACTACATAATGGGGTGTGAAGAGACAAGCCCCTCTTAGTAGGATGACATTGGAATAGAGAGACTCAAAGTGACAATGAGCCATCCCGCCTGTGTGACTTAGGTACCCGGGGAGAGTGTTCCAGGTAGAGGGAAGAGCAAGTGCAGCGAGCCTCAGTGGCTGTGCTCTTGGCTTATTGAGGAAAGCACGGAGGCTCATGTTTCAGGACCAGTGTAAGACCTGGCTGGTGAATGCAGGGAGTAGGGAGAGGAAGTTATTCAGGGACTCGGAGCCCACTGACTAACTTTTTCCCCAGAAGAAATAGAAATACATCAGAAAAGTACAGGTGGAAGCATGGCATGACTTGCGCTAGGGTCTAAAAGTGTCACTCTTGCTATTGTACGGGGATAGAGTAGAAAGAGGCAGGGGTAGGAGACCGGAGACCAGTTAGGAAGCAGTTATGGTAACCCTGGCAGGAGACACCAATGGCTTGGACTGAGGTAGCCGTGGACAAGGTGAAAGATACTGAGACCTGGTATTGTTTAGGATGTACAGGGCCTCTGCTGATAGAGTCTGCACCTGAAATTCGTGTGGTATGTGAGAGGGATCACAGTCTTTGGCCTAGTCCTGGGAAGAAGGGAGTTCTCCATTTCTGGAGATGGAGGAGATCTAGGAAACATGTATGGATGAAAACCAAGAGTTCACTTTTGCTCCAGCTAAATTGGAGGTGCCTAGTAAGACGTCCGAGTGGAGCTGCCAAGAGGACGTACCAGGAAGGCATTCTGGGAGGCTGGCTTTAAGAAGAGAGGACTGGGCTGGAGGTACACCATGGGACTTTAAAAGCCCTAAGCTGGGAAATAAAAGCTCCAGAGAATAAAGGTAAATGGTTACACTTTAGACACTCTAGGGTCTAGTGGTCACAGACATGAGGACTCTGCAGAGGCAACTGGGGAGAGGCGGCCAGGGGATTGAACCCAGGGCTTTCACACTGAACTACATATATCGCTAGCCCTTTTCCTTTCCTTTTCTTTTTTTTTTTTTTTTTTTTTTTTTTTTTTTTGGTTTTTCTCTGGTACCGGGAACCAAACTCATGACCTTGCGCTTGCCAGTCAGGCGCTTTTGCCGCTGAGCTAAATCCCCAGTCCCTAGCCCTTTTTCTTATTTATTTTATTTTGAGATAAAGTTTTGCCAAGTTGCCCGGATAGGATTCCAACCTTCGATCTTCTTGCCTCAGCCTCTCAGAGTGCTGGGATTCCAGGCGTGCGCACCACACCTGCTGCGAATGTATATGAAATGCTGAGAGTGATCAACAGTGTTCTAAAATGTTGACGGTCGCGAAAGGTGAGACTGAAATAGGCCGTAGTGTTTGGTGATGCAGGAGATAGAACTAGTCGACCTCCTAATGCTTTTCCTTCGTTCTAAACATTGTCACTAGACGATTTAGTGAGTTCGAAGTGTTTTCACTGTAAGATGGAAATCACTCGGGGTAAGTCCATGAATCAGTCATTTATGACAGTGGCACAGCATTTTTATTATTGGCCACGGTCTTCATCTTGGATTGTGGGCGAGTTTTTGTCAGTGTTTACTTTGTTCTCAAGAGTTCTTTCGTTCCTTCACCCATCTACAAAATATTTAAGCAGCTGCCTTGTGCCAAGCCTAGGTTTTTCTTGTGCTAATATATCTAATTTCACAGGCACAAATCTGCCTTCCCAGTGGCACTTGGCTTCGGCCTCCCCGCGGTGGGGTTTTTCCAGCCTTCCCAGTCCAGCTGCAGTTCTCGGCGTGGGCGGCGGAGATGCCTGGAGGCCTGGAGTCGGTCAGCCGGTGCGAGGCGGCCTCCCCAGGCAGAGAGGGGCCTTGAACTCCCAGGAATGATACGCTGGTCAGGTGGGCGAGTGGTATGCAGATGAGGTGGGCGGGCCTTCTCATGGCCGGGGGTCGCCTCGGTCTGGCCCGGAGCAGATGAGGGGGCTGGCCGCGTCTGGAGGGCAGCGTGGAGCTGAGGAGTGCGCCCTCCGCAGACGAGGCGCGGGCCTCGTGCAGATGAGGGCGGGCCTCATGCAGATGAGGGGCGGGCCTCATGCAGATGAGGGGCGGGCCTCATGCAGATGAGGGGCCGGGCCGCCCGCAGGCGCGAGGAGCGCTCCGCCGGCCACCGCCGGGAACTGGAAGGCGCCCGGCCCTTTCTTTGACTGAGCGGACCCGCGTACGCAGCTGCTTCGCCCGCCGGTGCCTGTGCGGGCTGCGGCACGGTGGACCCCTCGTCCGAGGCCAGCCAGCGGCTGCTGCCCGTGTTGGCGGAGCATGGGCAACCACTCGGGCCGGCCGGAGGAGCCCGAGCCAGGTCTGTGGGCCGGGGCCGCGCCGCGCCCCCTCCCGCGCCCCTCCCCCACCTCCCCCGGCCGGGCGGAGCGGGCCGTGGCGGGGCGGCGTGGGGAGGTGGAGCGCCGAGTTCCCGGCCGGCCGCGGTTCTCGCCTCAGGAATGCGTGCCTGGGGTCGAGAGGGTACCTGCGCGTGTTCCCGACCAGGAAATGCCGCTCGCTCTGAGCGCGTACCTGCGCGCCCCGTCCGCCCTGCCCGTCCGCCCTGCCCGGACGCGGCGGGAAGGCGCTCGCAGGCCCGGCCCGGAGGGGTCGGAGGCTCCGTCCTGGCGTCGCCGCGAGTCCCCGCCGCCCCTCGTCCGCACCCGGGCAGGGTCCGCTGGGCAGTCTGGCAATTCTCGCAGACTTTCGGGCATTTGCGACGGAGTGACTTGGGGGTGGTTTTCCGGCTCGTTGTCCATGTTGCAGCGCATCATTTGCATATCACATTTTCTGGAGTCCTTCGGAAGGTGATGACCCGTCAGCTGATTTGTTACGCTCAGACGAAGGGCTTGATTGTGGCTGTTTCTTACCCAAAATAATCTGTGCCTTTTCTCGGATGCCAAAATTTTTTCTAGTTTATCAAATTTTTATTTCTTTAGAAATGAAGTGAGCTGGGTGGAGAGACAGCTGGGCTCTAGTTTTCATCTTCAGGGCCATCATCCAGGACTCTGACACAGATTTAGATGCAGATAAACCACGGGTTGTGTTTAAAAACAAAAGAGAACATTTCTGTACTGTCACGTGAAGTACATGAGATTTAATGTAGTCTCTAAAGTGGCATGTTGGCTGGTTAGAAAGAGACAGCTGACCTGAGTTGGCGTCCTTTGGTGACAGATGACCCACCAGAACTCTTAAATCTTTTTCAAGGGAGTAAGGAAGTGCAGGACTTAGCAACTGTCTGGATGTCTTATCCCTTGAATTAGGAACAGGGATATAATTAAAATTGTGGTTGCTTTAGTGTCAGTCCATGGCTATTCATATTTCCCAATGTCTGAGCTTCTTGACTTGGCTATATCCTTGGGGTTGGCAGAGATGGGTGCCTCCCAAGTATTGTGGCCCGTTGGACTTGTACAACAGGTGAGATTGAAAACTTTGACAGCTGCTCTTGAGCGCTGTGCAGAAAAATGTTAGGAGTGGGGTTAATGTGTAGATTATGGGATAAATCTTTAATTCAGACTCCTTTTTGCAGAATAAATTAATCTGACTTAGTGCAAGTAAAGATACTTGATTAGGAATCTTGATACACAGTTCCTATACTATCCCAGTTGGTGAGCAGAAGCTCAGAATTAAGATTCCCCGAGGTTTGTTAGGAATTAATACTCAAGAAAGACAAAAGCAGGATGAAGTAGAATTGGTTAGGGAAAGGTTTCAAACTGGTGCAAATCCATCATCTACCAAGGGAAGAGGGAAGCGACAAGTTTAGCAGGGAGAGGTTCAGATAATGATGAGGACCTTTTGAAGTCTTCGCCGGCTGATTGGAGAACGTCAAAGCAAAGGCTGTCCGTTGCAGGAGACCAGGTTGGGCAGAAATACCCCTAGGTAGGTCCCCCTGCTGTGAGCAGTCCGTGGTGATGAGCTCCCTGGGGAAAATTTGCCTTTAAGCTCAAACATTCAGTGGGGTCTTGGCGGTGCTTATGGCCGAGGACTGTCAGCTAACTGCATTCCTTGCCAGCCAATGGCTATATCTCTGGATTAGAGACCTAGTGGCACACTTTCATGACTAGTTGTCATAAGACCTCAGATACTTGGACAAGGAGGGTCTGTTTAAAGGGTAAATGAAGCTAGGGGGGCGGGGTTGGCACAGGCTATAGTCCCAAATTCTTGGAAGGCTATGGCAAGATTTCTTGAGTTGAGTTCAAGACCAGCCTGGGCAACATAGTGAGATTCCATCTGAAAGAGAGATAAGAGAGAGAAAAAAAAAAAACTACCTCTCTTTTGTGCCATCTCTTCTAAAGGGAAGCTCCTCACTGCCAGGCTGGAGGGAGGTTTTTAGCTGCTACTTCTATTCCAGTTCTGGAATTTGCTGTGACGGCAGCGACGTTCCTGTTTGGTGGTGCTCTTGTGATGATTGATCTGGGTTGGGTCATTGTTGGGCCATTGTGAATTACAGTGGTATTGAAAGATGGTAAGAGAAATGAAGCTAGCAAAAGACATGAAAAAGCACACATATAAGGGAAGCTAGAATCAGAAGAGCATATTAATGTTCTTATTGTTTCCTGGAAGGTCTAGGTTAACAGTCTCTCAGTTTCCAGCAGGTTGTCAGTGCTTGCATCGTCCAGGAAGGCTGCTGGGCATGATTGCGCAGTCATGTATTATTCAAGGGCATTTGGGTAAAGGGTTGAGTGGGACCCACTGGGCTGTATCGCCCTGGTGGAGGAAGGGGTACCATTTTGCAGTTTTGCCTTTTTATAGTCATGTAAGTGTACCCAGTGTGCTAAAGGAGGCCTTAGAAAGTGAGCTTAGAAAACTTTCCCAAGTTAGTCTACTAGCTAATGTCTGCTTAATGTCTGGTCTTAACTTTGCATGTATGTATTTAAAAAATGAATACAGCAGGGCCGGGGATATAACTCAGTGGCATAAGCGCTTGCCTGGCAAGCCTGAGGTCATGAATTCGATTCCCAGGACCAAAAAAAAAAAAAAAAAGAATACAAGTGAAAACCAGTAGTCCTTGGGTTCCACCCTTGTGTTAATTGCAGTTAATGCTGTGGGTTCAGATGAATCTACACAATAGCCATTTAAGATTGTAAAAGTTCATTTCTCCCCCACGTCACAATCTCCTGTGAGTTGGGGGGCATCGGGATTATGATGGTTGTAAAGACTCAGGCTTACCTTCAGCATATGGCTCATCGGTTGCTGTGACCCTGCCTGCAGTCAGGAGAGGAGAGTGTGCGGAGGCTTTAGGGGTTGGATCTGGAAGAGGTGCATGCCATTTGTACTCTATAGGCCAGACCTATCTGTGCAGGGCACCCAAGGACTGGGAAGTGTCTCTGTGTTGTGTCAAGCAGAGGACAGTATGGATGGTGGCAAACACTAGCAATCTCTTTCTAAATGTGATGACCGTTCTCACCCATATTTCTGATATTTTGTCACAAAAATTTTAACTTGGGCCTGGCATGGTGGTACACAGCTGTAATCTCAGCACTTGGGAGGCTGAGGCAGGAGGATTGCCGTGAGTTTGAGGCCAGCCTGGGCTACAAAGTGAGTTCAAGGCCAGCCTCAACTGCACAGTGAGACCTTGTCTCGATAAAGACAAAAATGGGCCCACAGTATAGCTCAGCGGCACAGTGCCTGCCTGGCAAGTGCAAGGTTGTGAATTCGATTCCCAGCACCAAAAAAAAAAAAAAAAAGCTATCAGTCTCTCCAAAAGTTCACTTTGATCCCTCTCAGTCAAATCTTTACACACTTTGGGTTGGGGATATAGCTCAGCAGCATGGTGCCTGCCTAGCAAGTGTGAGGTCCTGAGTTCGATTTCCAGTTCCCAAAAGAAAAGAAAAAATTTTAATTTGAAAAGTCAAAAGACTTATGTAAATAAGTACACATATCCCACCATCTGGATTCTACAAATAACATTTTTCTATAATTTACATTAGTCCATTTTTTTGATGCATTTCAAAGTCATGGTGGTTCTCTATAATTTTCCATATGCTTTATTGTTTCTTGACTTCCTAGTTTTCAGGGCTCTTTGCTAACTGTGAAAGTCAAGGAATTAATGCCTTTCCATACTATGTATTCATTCCATGCCCTATTTCTGTTAAGTCATATATAAATTTTCTAAATCCATTGTTAATATAACAGTGCTGATGGTATAATACAGATAGTAGGTATGCATAGTGTATATAGTAAAATTCTTTCAACTTTGCGATATGAAATTTTCAGTAGCTTAGTGATAGAACATGGGCTTTGTGCATGTTAATTTCAATCCTCAGCATCCCTCCACCAAATATTAAAATTCTTAAGAAAATCATCTATTGTTTATCATCTATATTTCTTAACTAACTTTAGACAATTCCTAGGCTTTGTACTAAGTGTGTGAGGATATAATATTCCTAAATTTCTAATGCATTTTGCTCTGCACATTCCCCTCCCTATTCTTAGTCTACTTCTCAGTCTTATATATGGCCAGAACACTTATATTCCATTTCATAATGAGCACTTTTTTTTTTTTTTTTTGGTACCAGAAATTGAACTCAGGACCTTATGCTTGCCAGGCAGGTGCTTATGCCACTGAGCTATATCCCCAGTTCATAATAAGCATTATTAAACCTGTGCATTGTTTATGGGCTGATTCTAAATATATTGAAGAACAATATTATTTAAAATATTAGGGCCCTGATGTGCTATTTACTGGAGAATTGAGTAGTATGTTCAGGTTTATAGAGAAGGTAGTATGTGCGGTCTTAACATGCTTAACTTGGATGATCTGTCAGTTTTACTTAAAAAAATTGAAGAAGGAGTAAACACTGCGGAAAGGAGTTGGTGCAAATATTTGGATTGTTTACTTTTAAAATGAATTTGAGCCAGGTATGGTGGTGCATGCCTGTAATCCCCCGCACTTTGGGAGGCTGGGGCAAGAGGATTGAGTCAAATTCAGGGCCAACATGGGCTATTACATAGTGAATTCAAGACCAGCCTAAATAAGATAGGGAGACCTTGTCTCAAAAAAACAAAAACAAAAGCTTGTCATGGTGGCCCATTCCTGTAATTGCAGCACTTGGGAGGCTGAGGCAGGAAGATTGTGTGTTTGAAACCAGCCTGGGCTAGGTAGGGAATTTAAGGCCAACTTGGATTACATAGTGAGACTCTGTCTCATGAAACAAAGCAAAAATGACTTTTAATATATTTACATGTTTTTATTCTGTTATCCATCTTCTTTATTTTACAGATTGTTACAGAGAATTTCTTTTTCTTGAGTTGGGCAGTGGGGCATGCTGGGACTTGAACCCAGGGCCTTTTGCATGCTCACATGCTAAGCACACATATTACCACTGGCCTATATTGTCAGCCCTGGAATTTATTACAAAATAAATGTCTCAAAGACAGAAGCTGGGGGCTGGGGATTTAGCTCAGCGGCAAAGCGCCTGCCTGGCAAGCGCAAGGTCTTGAGTTTGATTCCTAGTAAAAAAAGAAAAAAAAAAAAAAAAAAAAAAAACAAAAAAAAACCTCCAAACAACAACAACAACAAAACCCCCAAAACCAAAACTGTATTCTCTAACTTAAAAATATTTTTGGTTCTGCAGTCTTATTTTATTCATAGCAGTTGTAGTTTGGGATTAAGTTGGGGAAAGGGGAAGGGAATGGATTTCCCTTCAGAAGAGTTTAATGGCTTCTTTTTTCGTTAGTTTCTTATTTCAAGGACTCATCAGAGTTTTTATAATATTCACTAAGAGGAGAATATGGTATGCAGTTTTCTCAAATATACTGTATTTTGTTCCACAGAAGAATTTCAGAGTGTTATGAGAGACATACTTTGGAAAATGTATACTTTTTATTAAAAATGGAAATGTTTATAGAAACGATAATACGGTAGATAGATTTAAAAAGATCAATAATACCGAATGTAATAAATATGCTGTAATAAATATGACTGGGTTAAGCTGTCCATTAAAAAAACAGCCTTTTTTCTGCAGGTTAAGACAGAGAATCAAATGCTTGGGTTACAAAAGGTGTATTCAGCTGTTACTTGATTTTAAAAATTAAGTCAAAGTGAATAATACAGTACTAGTTCTTTAAGCTTTCAAGCCCAATATCATCTTAGGTATTGTATTTATAAATCCAGTAAAATTTAAATAATCACTTTCTAAGGAGATATTTGATTAATATTCAGATTCAGTTTATAAACCACTAAAATTTTAAACATTTAAATTGTGTTTATTAACTTTATATCTGAAAGTTTTTATTAAAGGCTAAATCCAGTTTTGTTTTGTTTTCTCCCAGTGCAGTTCAGGTTGACCTTGAGTTCATTATGTAGCCCAGGCTGGCTTGGAACTCACAGTAATCCTCCTGCCTCAGCCTCCCAAGTGTTGTGATTACAGGTATATGCCACCACACCAAGTTAAATCCAGTTTTTTAAGTCTTGCAAATTTAATAGTTATTCTAGTAAACATAGTGATTCTTTAATCCTTTTATGTAGTCCAAAATATATATTTTCTTTTTACGTGTGTATCTATAGATGCCTACTTTCAAATTAAAATAACAAATTGACACTACACATTTTGTGTTAGTCACAGTATTGACCTGTAACTGTTTAATAGGTCCAGTTCACTTAAGCATTAAAAATAAAATTCTAAAGTACAAGTATTTCTTAAGAAGACAGGCTACTACTATTTGCTTAAATTCTTTAAATTTTCTCACCTGTTCTAATCTTTGTATGATTAAAAGATGTTTACATGAATATTTTATTCCAAATAATACTGGAATTACTTCCCATATAATTTTTGGGTTCCTCAATCTCTTGAACAAAGTCGAGTTCAGAATTCAGAGTGCAGCATCAGCCCCTTTTACTGTGGTTGAATATGCTCTTGAACTGTGTTCAAGAGCATATTCAGAGGTAATCTGTGCATGATAACTTTCCTCAACGTTCATCTGAAAGATATCTTTATTTGACCTTGCCCTTTAGTGATATTTTGCCTTAGTATAGATTTCTGAGTTCAGATTCCTTGTGACCTCTCTTTTCAGCATGGACTTCAAAACTTGAACAAGGAGAGGGTTGTGATACCATATACCTGAGATTCAGGTTATATTTTACTTAATTTTTGGGTCTAACAGGAGCCTGAGATACCTGCCTGCAAATGCTGATACCACTGAATTAGGCTTTGCACTTTTTTTGCACTTGAAATACGTGAATATTTTCCCACCTAACTCCAGAGACTTTTGGCTTGATAGATAACTGCCTGTTTTCTTGTATTTCCTGTGTCTTAAGGCAGTGCCTTTATAGTAACAAATATGATTTAACTGTAAATATCTCTCCTAGCTTTGTCTAACTTACAAGGTTACTCCACTGAAACAATAGGAACAGTCAGTTAAAGACACAGACTCAGACCACAGAGTACCTCAAAGGATGGTGGACTTTTTATCTTAGTATAATACTTTTTATCTTGGTACAAGTATGATCCAGGAGGAAAAAGTAGAAGTCATGTATCCAGTACAACAAATAGCAAAATCCTGAAAGTAACAAAAGTACAATGTACTAGAAGTACATGAGAAAACTCACAAATAAAGTGGGAGAATTTAACTTGTGTCTTAACTGAAGTGTATTTGTGGACTGGTTACAGTACTGACCTATTCAATAGTCAAAAAGAAAACCTCATGCCAGTCTTTCAAGGGAAATTTTAACTGATCACTCTATGATCATGATGCTATAAAACTACAAATAATAAAGACTGAATATTTTAAAACTTCCATTTAACTTTAAAATTTCCATTTGGGGGTTTTGATTGAATAGGAACTGAAAGCTATAATTATAGATCATGTAGAAAAATAATTATGAGATAGTAGAACTATTACAAATAATAAATTTGTTCTTCTGAAAACTTTTATTATCAAGAAAGTAAGAATGAAAATGAATGAAGTAAGTACTAACAGAACATTAGAAAATAGCAAAAGAGGCCAGGCGTGGTGGCATACACCTGTAATCCCAGCACTCAGGAGGCTGAGGCAGGAGGATTGCTGTGAGTTTAAGGCCAGCCTGGGCTATATAAGTGAGTTCAAGGCCCACCTGAACTGCATAGTGAAACATTATCTCAAAAAAACAAGCAAAACAAATCTGGGACAACAGTTTTTAAGAAGGACAGAAATTAGTGTGATAAATTATTACTTTGTCTATATTCTTCTTTTTTCTCAGCATCTGACCCATGGATGGCACTTAGCTAATATTTATCAAATAAATATGAAAGAACAACAACAAATCCCACTAGAATTGAAAAATGTACACATAGGTTCTTTGTTGAAATTATGAAACAGATAAAGGCACAGTTTTTTTTAAAAAACTCAATGTAAAAATAAATGGAGATTTTCTTAAAAGTAGAATAAAAAAGGAGATTCTGATAAAATTGAAATTTTCTAGGAAAACAATTACCAAAATTAGTTAATCAGGAATTGAAACAATTGAACAGAAAAATAATCTTGGAAGACATTGCAAAGTGACTTAAGAAAATAGCCCTAAAATAATGTAGAATCTAGATGGTTTAATAGGTAATTTTTCAAATATAAGGAAAATACAATTTTTGTGCTATTTAAAGTGGTATGATCGCTGGGCGTGGTGGCGTATGCCTGTAATCCTAGCACTTGGGAAGCTGAGGCAGGAGGATTGTTGCGAGTTTGAGACCAGCCTTGGTTACAAAGTGAGCTCAAGGCCAACCTAAACTGCATAGCGAGACCCTGTCTCAAAAAGACCAAAAAAAAAGTGGTATACTTTGCTAAAGGTGGTTTTATTTCAGAAAATACAGGTAATGATTTAAGGTATATACAGATGGTCATTTGTTGTTTCAATAATTAAAATGTATTGGAAAAATTATAACTAGCACATCACGTCTATGTCTGCTTAGGACCAGATTAAAGAAAAAACAAGTGATATTAAGATTATACAGGAAGTTATTAAATACGTAATAGGATAGATGAGTCATATATAGCCAAAATGGTAAGAGTGATAAATAAAAGAAGCTTGAAAAATATTTCAAAGAACAGAAAAGAAGGAAAGTATTCCAATTGTTTTGACAAAAGTAGAAGTAATACTGTTAGTGCTACTCATAACCAAGCTGTTCAGAAATAGCTAAAGTTTTTACAAAGCACTGAGAAAGCAGTAGCACATTATACTGTTGGTTTAAAAACTACTAGCTCATTGTCAGCTTGCAGATCTTTTGAAAATAATATTTATTTATTTATTTTTGGTATCAGGAATCGAACTCAGGACCTTGCACTTGCCAGACAGATGCTTACGCCGCTGAACTGTATCCCTGACCCGAAAATAATATTTAAAATGAGACAGTATTAGCATTATTTGTAGGTGTTACTGAAAATCTTTGAGAACTAATGAAACTCCATTTAGGCAACCAACTTGAAATGAAAAAAATATATACCCATAAATTATGAATATGCATATATGCATGTATGTATATATGTATGTATATGCATATAATAGCTTTTTTAGTTTGTGTTTTTGCTAGGTGTGGTGGCAGATGCCTGTAATCCCAGCACTCTGGAAGGCTGAGACAGGAGACTCACAAGTTCAAGCCCAGCCTGGGTAACTTAGTGAGTTAGTGAGACCCTGTCTTAAAACTGAAAAGGACTAAGGGTTTGGCTTAGTGCAAAGCCCTGGGTTCAGTGCCCAGTACTGGAAAAAAAAAATTGTTTGTAATAACCAGAAATAAAATGGTAGCATAAAGTTCATATTCACAGTATAAGTCAAATGTATAAAACCCTGGGGAAGAAATAAGAAATGTATGAGGCCTCTGTGGTAAACTATAAATTTTCTACTCAGAAGGCATAAACATTAGAGATGAAATAGATCTCTTCTGTTATATGAATTATCTTTCATATGTTACAGTTTTCAAAATCAGAAATAGGGGCTGATGATGGAGTTCAGTGGTGTGTTAAACATTCCTGTTTGAGTCTGAGTTGCATCCCCAGCCCCCCTCACACACACATTCTCTCTCACAGAGACACACACACACATACACACACACACACACACACACAATGGCTTGATGGACTTGAAAATATTTACTGCAGAATGAATTTTAAATGAGTTTATTTTATTTATTTTTTTTGAGAAAGGGTCTTGCTCTGTAATTCAGGCTGGCCTTGAACCCACTATGTAGTCCAGACCAGCCTGAACTATTGAACTGTCCTCCTGCCTCAGCCTCAAGTACTGGGATTACAGGCTTGCGCCACCACACCCAGCTGGAAAATTTTTAAATTAACTTACTTAACATGTAAATCTTTTAAAAATTTATTTATTTATTTATAATTTTATTTTAATGAGAAAAGAAAGTAAAGATTTCAAAACAAGATAATAGGAGAGTAACAATGGTTGGTACTTTTTTTTGTCTTTTTGAGACAGAGTCTCACTATGCAGTTTTGGCTCGCCTTAAACTCACTTATGTAGGCTAGGCTGGCCTCAAGCTCTTCAAGATCCTCTTGCCTCAGCCTCCCAAGTACTGGGATTACAGGCATCTGCCACCAAGCCCAGCAATACATTGTTAACATGTTAATTTTTAACATGAAAGGGGAATTAACATGTTTTTATTAGTACTTTGTTGCTTTATATTGAAAACAGTGTGGGCAAGGTTAGTTCTCCATTTCTTGTTTAATATTCTGTGATTTTATGGTTTTAGATGTTTAGATATACTAATGTAGAGAAGTGTTTGGATTTCACCTCTTGACTACGTTGCCTGGATATTTTTAGTCTGTTGAATTGTTTTACCTTTCAAAAAGTTTTATATGGTTTCAGTCAAATCAGAAGGGCCCATGTAATCCCTGCCATAGATGTAGCGTGAAAACATCGAGAAGTTTGCAGGGCTCAGTGTATCCTTCTGAAGACTTTGCTAGGACTAAACCTTTTTATCCATCAACTTTCCATTCAGCCAGCCATCCAGGGTCTTTCGGGATCGACTCCAGCATCCACCTTCACATGGGCATTGCATACTCGTCTTTGTTATCCTATACTCACTAACCTGCAGGGCCTTTCGCATCATACTGTAGAGTGTCCTAATGAACTGATGATAGCTGTCCCTTTTTTTGATTCTAAGGAGTAAGTAGGTTTGATTATTCAAAATTAGTGTAGTTGGCCAGATATTTAAAGTTGGGTTTAAAAAGTCTTTTGATGTTATAAACTTCAGAAAAACTTTTGCACAAAAGAACTTTTTCTCATTCCATACCAGTGCAAAGATAAACCAGCGATCTTGAACCAAGGGGGACTCCCTGGGGGTCAGCACAGCAACAGGCCTGCTTGCATTTCCCTTTCTCCCTGTCCTCGGATCCCTATTTCCCTGGTCTTTCATAATTTGTATCTCTTCATAGATACTCTTTTATCAGTATCCTTTTTTCTGCTCATTTTCTTTTTTAAGAAAATGTCCTGCTATGTTACTGTAGAAAAATTTAATTTTTTTTACTTGAACCATCCCTCATTTCCAACTATTTGTCCCAAATAAAACCTTATTGTGGGGGCTGGGGATTTAGCTCAGCGACAAAGTGCCTGCCTGGCAAGTGCAAGGTCGTGAGTTCGGTTCCCGGTACCGGAGAAAAACCAAAAAAATAAATAAATAAATAAAAATAAACCTTATTGTATATAGGTGTTAAGATTAGGGCTTAGGATAAACCTGGAAAAGTACAGTCATAAATTTTGACCTGAAACTACCCAGGTGCTTACTACCTGGTAAGCACAAGGTCCTGAGTTCAATTTCTGGTTCAAAAAAAAAAAGAATTGATACCAACAACCTTCAAGCCCTTGAAAATCCCCTTTGTTTTATCTGCCAAAGAATTCATCTCCTTTCTCTAATGGGTCCTGCTTTTGTCTCTTGTATCTGCAGCCAAATTAAAAAAAAGAAAGGAAAGAAATTTTGGAAGGTCACGTTATCAGCACTCCAGCCAGTGGTACACAAATCAGTAATCTCAGAACTCAAATTTTGGAGGCTGAGGCAGGAGGATCACTGGAGTTTGAGGCCACCATAGGCTACATAGTGGGTTCAGTGCCACCCTACATTACAAAGTGATGCCCTGTCGCAAAACCAAAAAAAAAGAAAAAGCTTCACTCCACCTTTCTTATCTATAGACAGATAAACAAAGATCCTGTTCATAGTGTATAAAACTATTACGATGGCTGGATGTGGTGGTGCATGCCTGTAATCCCAGCACTCGGAAGGCTGAGGCAGGAGGATTGCTTTGAGTTCAAGGCCAGCCTGGGCTACCAAGTGAGACCCTGTCTCAAAAAGACAAAAAAACAAAAACCAATTATGAAAATTATCTCTTTATAGTTACATTCTGATCTCTTCTGTCTGTTCAATGTGAGAACATTATAGTGTACCAAAATTACATGGAATTATATGCTTAAAAAACAGACTGTAAGTGTAGTAAAACAGTCTCTCTTGCAGGTAAACAAGGTATTTATGGAAGAGCCATGTTTCTGTGTGTTTGTATGTATTTTGTTTGCTTTTGTGTTTATTTCCATATGTGTATCCTTCACAGCTTCCTTGACATCCTGTGGCATTCTGTGGCATTCTGCTCTTGTGCTATATACTTTGGTAGGGATTATGAATTAGTAATTGTAAGAGAATAAGAAAGAATTAAAATTAATTTCAACATGAATTGTACATTAAAATGACCACTTGTGAGCCATTCCTGGTGACGCACACACCTGCAATCCCAGCTACTCAAGAAGCTGAAGCAGTACGATCAGAAGTTCAAGCCCATCCTGGGAAACATAGTGAGATCCTTTCTCAAAATAGCAAGATCTTGTCTCAAAAAAATACATAAAACGATGACGTAGCTCAGTGGTACAGTGCTTGCTTAGTATGCACATCCACCGTGGGTTCAATCCTCAGTACAAAAACCGAAACTGAACAAATCAAAAAACAAAATGACCTCTTCTATCCAGTAAACTTTGATAGCCAGAACTGTGTGCTAACTTTTTCTGGATACAAAATGGTCCTTAGAGTGTTGCAAGCATCCCTTTCCCATCACAGGACAGACATTTTTTATCTTTCCTGGGGATCTCTGCCTGTTCTTGGCTTGGCATTATCTTAGGTAGCTGAATGGGCATTCCCTTACTCACAGATGCTCAGGCCTCTGGTGCTCAGTACCTGGAATCACACCAGGCTCCTGTTTGTCTCAGGGACCCTGCACTTTTCTCATGATGTTTTAATGCTGACCTCTCCATAGGCTGACCTTAGTCCTAGTTTCCCCAGGAGAATCCTATTAAAAACCTCTTGCAGGTCAGTTACTCATTAGTTTTACTCTCAGATGTGTCACAGTTTGGAAGATAAATTATGATCCTATTTCTCAGCCTTTCAACCCTCAACCCTGATGTCACCTCCTGGATAGACCTTCCCCTGTCTCCCTTGTCCCTCAGGAGCTAGTTTCCTTCTTTGCAGTAGCTGTTGAATACCCCCAGGGCAGGATTGGACCCATAAGAGATAGTGAGAAATACCTAGGGAAGTTCCTCTTTCCGAGAGGACTGGTACCAATTGAGAGGGTAGAGGTGGCCAGGTGTTGAGAGATTGGGACGGAATGTGAGGAAGGCAAGGGTAGGGAGTCAATTTAAGTGGGGAGGAGCGGAGGGAGAGTGCTGAAGGCTAATCAGTGCGAGTGTACACATCATACCTGTGGTGTGCTTATCCTTCAAGGCCGAGAATTAGAGTTGAGTGTTTAAGAAAGAGTTGGAGTGTGGCTTATATTATAAATAGATTACATGAATAAACAAACCCAGTTTTTTCTAGGCAGTAGGTGGGACTATTAACAAAGCCCTGGATTCAAAGACACTCTGGCTCATTTCTCCTCCTTTCTTGACCTTGATGGGTTTTCATGTTCGTAAGATGAGGGTGTGAGTTACATTTACATCCACAGAGACCCTCTTTTAGAAGTATATGATTCTGTCATATGACTTGGACAGTCAAGAGGATAAAGCATTTTCAATTGCTACAGAATACTTTTTTTTTTTTCCAGTTGCAAGCCAGAAGGGGAAACTTCCAAATAAGGTTGCCTGAGTCTGGGAAACAAAGGGAAACAACTCAAATACAAGTGTAGCCTTTGCCCTGGCATGAGAAGAATGCAGCCTGTTAGCCGACCTAAAAGCTTCTGTTTTATTTCACGGTTAGGTGAAGTGGTCAGCTTTCATTATTATTCCCAAAGAAGTTCCCTTCTAGATTTCAAAATATTTGCATAATATGAAGTTAATCTAGGCTCATAAATGACTATGGGAAACAGTCAGTAAACACCTTTATCTGATACTATCGTATATATTGCTAGGTCACCTTCCAGGATTTTAGCCTTCGAAACATAAGGGAATGGTTTAGTTATGGCAGTTTGATTCACTGGTTAATATGCACATTTAAAATGTGGTTGTCAGAGGTGCTGGGGATTTAGCTCAGCAGCAAAGTGACTGTCTGGCAAGTGCAAGGTCATGAGTTCGATTCCTAGTACCGGAAGAAAAACAAAAAACAAAAACAAACAAATAAAATGTGGTTGTCAGAATTATATCCAAGTGTTGCTTATAAAGATAAATGAACAAAACGGAGTGTAAGATTTTATGTATGCTGCTGATATCCTTTACAAGGGTGCACTAGAGGACACGAATTGGCAAAGCTCATTTGTCTCTTAGAGGGTTTTAAAGTATTTTGAGTGGGAATATTTTATTGGGCCTAAGATTTCCAGGTGTCTCAGTTCCTACCCCTCTCTTAGTTCTTTACTTTGCCCTTCATCGATGTTTATTTACCTGTCTGGCTCTGTAAGCAACTGAATTTTTGACCCCTGAATTAAAAAATAAGACCTGGGGGCATGTGCAAGGTCTTGGATTCAATCCCTAGTACTGCAAAAAATAAAATAAAAGAACAAAAAAAGGATGATACAGAAATTTAATTTTCATTAAAATAAAGATTTTTAAAATAAATAAATGTAAATACAGTATATATGATGAGGTGATAATTGATGTCTTCACTGCTTTCTGGAGAAGTAGGCAGTGAGACTTAGTTTTCCGTTTAATGGTGATGACTTTGGAGACAAGGGCCTATGAAGGATGAAGGACGCCTGTGGGGCTGAAATGGAATACAAATGCCACAGTGGCCTCTATCAGTCCTGAGGGGAATTCAGACTAGGGTGGTTCTTTACAGTGTCCTAAATTGACACCAGGTGGTCAGAACCTCTCCCCTTCCCTCCTTGACCACGGGCAGGGATTGAGAGTGCTAGAGGGAGATTATACCTTTTCTAGGAGTCTTTCCCATCCATTCTGATATCCTGAAAACAAACAGGAGCTAGTATTTTCTTCCTTAAAACATTCACTCTTAGGGAGTTGGCTCTGTGACTGACCACAGATCCCGCCCGCACTCAGCCCGCTGACTCATTCTTTACCACTCCTTGCTGTGGACCTCCCTGGGGCCTGTTTCCCTGGATTGCATCTGGGTCAGGTTCTCCTCCCACCTTCTTTGTGCCTGTGGCAGGGCAAGGAGGCCAGGTTGTGACCTGCCCTGCAGAGTGCCAAGTAGGGGTCAGAGGCCTCTCAGCGGCCTTGCACCACTCCTATGTTCTTCAGCTCAACTCTTGCAGGGAGCCCTGGCCAGTTGACTTGAAAGTGCTCCTCTGTCTCCAGTGTGCCCTGTTCACTACTCATCTCACTTTGGGCTTAGTACCTGCAGTCTGCAGTCCCAGGAGTGGTGGACAGGCCCTCTGGTAGGATCTAGTCATTGCTAGGCTCCGGGTTCAGGTACCATCAAAACTCACCTCCCTTCAGAGAACATTGACTCTAAGCCAGCACAGTACTTAGAATTCAGACATTGAGAATCATCTTGATATGATTCCCTTTTAATTACCTTTTGTCTGGTATTGGTTACCTCTTTTAGCACTTTCTTTAATCTTCTCCCATTGTTTTTTTCTTCTCTGTGCTTTCTGGTTGTTTTTTTTTTTTTTTTTTTTTTTTT
>NW_004955467.1:1181358-1204133 GCF_000276665.1 Chinchilla lanigera
TTTTTCTTGGTACCGGGAGTCAAACTCAGTGCCTTACGCTTGCTAGGCAGGCACTTGTGCCACTGAGCTGTAAGATCCCTGGCCATTTCATTATTCTTATAGATAGAACTATGAGTGAATGCTGTTCGTTAGTGTTCTTGCTTATTGGCCGGATTTTCCAGTGTTTATTATTGCTAGCAGTTGATGTTTTTGCATGTTGTGCCAGCCAACTTTCTTTCACTATAACAAATACCAGAGATAACAATTTATAAAGAAAAAGGGTTTATTTTGATTGGTGGTCCTTGGCCTGTGGTAAGGCAGCACATCATGATGCGGGGAGCATGTGTCAGAGCAGAGCTGCTCATCTCATAGCCATGATGCCAGGGGGAGAGAGAAAAATTGGGGTCCTACAGTCCCCCTCAGGGGCACAGCCCTAATGACCTAAAGACCTCCCATCAAGCCCCACCTCTTAATGTTCCCACCATCTCCCAACAGGGCTAAGCTGGGAATTAAACCTTTAAATGCATGGGTCTTTGGGGAACAGTCCAGATTCAAACTGTATTGTATGGAAAAACAGCCTTTCCTGAGGTCAGATTTTTTTCTTCCCTGCCCTCCCTTCCCTTCTTTTTGACAGTATCTCCCTAAATTGCCTAGACTGGGTTTGAGCTTGCAATCCTCTTGCCTCAGCCTCCCAGAATACTGGGATTACAGGACATTTTTCTTTTCTTTTAATGATGTCTTTTCCTTTCAAATTGTATTGAAAATATGGAGAAGTGACTTTCTAAAGGACTATTTACCATATAGCCATGGTGAATATTTTGATACCATGACTGCTTTGCTCCTGGGGATTAAGTGCTACTGCCTGGCTTTGTCACCTCTCCTATCAGCAGTTCTGACCAGTAGGAGCACCAATGTCAGGATGCTTTTTGGTTTCTGGGGCTTCTCCCATTAGTGTCAGCAGTGTCCATCAAGTCCCTGCCACAGGGAGCATTCTCTAGTCCTCTGTAGGCTCAGCATGGAAGGGTGGATTGCACATCAAAGAGTGGCCCCAGTACGTCATTCCCATGCTTGGAACTTGCCCTTCTGCATCATGCCATGGGATTTGAATCTAAGTGTGAATTAGACTAGATAATAGAACCACATCACACTTTGAATCAAGAGCATTTTAAAAATAAATTAAGTCTGATTTAAATTATATTCAGCCTCTTTGGCTTATGAAAGTATACAAATTCCTGCAAATCCCTTCATGTTTAAGCATTTTCTTTTTATTAGTTAATAGCATGGATTCTGGAACCAGAATTCCTGGATCCTGGCTTCCCTATTTACTTAGCTATGGGATCATTGGCAAGTTTCATAATTTCTTAATCATTTTCATGCTCTGTAAAGGTGGGACCATAATATTTCTTCGTAGGTGTTTCTACAGCAATGTACGTTAGTAGATTCTCAATAAATGTTAATAAATCTTAGAGGTTTGGTAAATGTTAGCCCTTTCCTTCTCCTTTTCTTCTTTTGCCTCCCCTCATTTTCCTATATCTTTTCAGTCATTTTCCTTGATGTGAGCAACATTTCAGTTCTCACCAAATGTTGGCCCAGTGCTTCCCATTTCCAAGTTCTTTCCTTTGCCTGCCCTAAGGGACTCTTGAGATAGTAAGGGAGCATATGGATTTCCTATTGCAGCTGTAACAAATTACCAAACTTAGTGGCTTCAAACACATATTCTCTGGTGTTTCAGTAAATTAGAAATCTAAAATCACCACACTCCTGGAGGCCTTCAGGGAGAAATCCATTTCTTTGCCTTTTCGACCCTCCAGAGACCGTGTTTATCCCTTGACTTGTGGCCCTGTGCTCAGTCTTCAGTGTACCTCCTCTGACTACTGTCGTGTGCTTGTTCTTTTCCTCCTCTGCTTCCCTAATGTAAGACCCTTACGTTTACGTGGTGCCTACCAGATAATCCAGGGCAGTCTTTCCATCTCAAGAGCATCAGTCCTGTGCACCAAATCCTTTGCCATGCAAGATAGCATATTCAAGGTGTTGAGGACTGGGGTGTGGACATCATTAGGAAGCCATTACTTAGCCTACCAAAGAGAGGAAGCTTGGTAAACCTGATTGTGGATCTCCCTAAATTGCCTAGACTGGGCTTGAGCTTGCAATCCTTGTGCAGGTAGGGCTTCCACAGTGGCACCTTAGACGCTGTGCAGGTGGGGTTTCCACAGTGGCACCTTAGACGCTGTGCAGGTGGGGTTTCCACAGTGGCACCTTAGACAATGACATGTGGAACTCAGAAGCAGTGATGTCTTCCTAGGGTTGCTGGGAAAGATTCACAGAAGAGGGATACTTGGGCTGAGTCTTGAAGGACAAAGAGGTGCTTGCTAAGGTTGGGAGGAAACAGTACTTAAGAAATGAGTTTGTGAAAGAATTCAGCAGTTTTTCTTTTTTGGTACTGGGTATCAAACTCAGGACCTCAGGCTTGCCAGGCAGGCGCTGTACTGCTGAACTGTATCCCCAGCCCAGATTCAATAGTTTTGAGGACTAATTCGATCTTTGATGTTGCCAGTTCACAGGATACATTGAGGAAGAGTGGTAGGCAAATGAATTTATAGGTTAAGACTGGACTATGCTATCATAATAGGTTTGGAATTGATTCTTGAAAAGAAAGGGACCAGTGAAGTTGCTTCAGTGGACTTTTTAATATTTTTTGTCTGATCGCTCACAATCCTATCGCTCAGAATAACTGTTGACATTTCTGTATATACTTGCATTATATATTTCCAATACATACACACATATATACACAAGTGCACACGAACACACCTTTTTACCCAGTTGAAACCATACTATAAATTACAATTCATTTCTCAAATTAACAATGTATTATAACATTTGTTCATATAATTTAATATTTCCAAATATTCTTAGCATCTCTGCAATGCTTTTGTATCTATTATCATAATTTATTTAACCCTTCTATTATTAGGTCTAGAATTTTTCTCTGTTTTAAATAATACTACTGCATAAATCTGTGTTTATGATTTGAATGTTCCCTTAGAGTAGGAGTGCTTCTCCTCAAATTATTCTCAGAGACGTGGGACCAGACAGAAGTGCTGCCCATGTCTGGGGGAAGAGGCCTGCAGATGCTGATCATTCACGGCAGGGCTCTATGTGTTCCTCTGTGTGAGAATCTGTTTGGATGCTGAGGACCAAACCCATATTAAGAAAGAAATAACTGTTTTTCATTTTGAGGAATAGGGGAAGATAGGTCAGTTTTGAGAAGAATGAGGGTGACGTTGGGATTCCCGTATGCTGCACAATGCTAGAAGCTGGAGTCGAATCTGTGGGAACTAGTGACTCTAAGAATTATAATACAGATCTGCTAAACCCAGCCATATGAGCCTGGGTGCTGACTTCCAGGCCATAGAAGCTTATTTGGTTGATTTGAGAAGAAAAATTTCTAAAGATTTTGGGGAGGCATACAAGGGATTTAACCAGTAGGCCTTCATGCTAAGCTAAGACAGGATCTTGCCAAGTTGCCCAGGTTGGGTTTCAGCTTGCCACCCTTGGATTATAGGTGCGCACCACCATACGCAGCCAGTCAGTGATACTGTTACTATAGCAGCCAGACAATGGCAAGCATAGAATCATGACTGCCATGCACTTTTCTGTAGATTGTGGGCCATAGAGCCTAGCTTTTCAAAGGGTGTGGGATTGTCAGAAGGGCTGGAGAGCTAAACTGGGAGGCTGTACAGGAAGGAGCAGTGGTGTAGATCTCACCCAGAACTAGCCCAGGTGGGACACTGCTGAGTGTTTCTGGGCATAGATAATGCACCACTCGCCATGCACCACTCGCATTGACACCCACAGGTAGCACCTTGGCCATATTTGCCAGGATCAAGATTTTGTTGCAACCACGATTGTTGCCAGTGAGCATTTTCACCATATTTTGCAGTAGTAGTTTTTTTTTTTTGTTTTGTTTTGTTTTTTTGGTTTTTCTCCGGTACCGGGAACCGAACTCACGACCTTGCGCTTGCCAGGCAGGTGCTTTGCCGCTGAGCTAAATCCCCAGCCCCTGCAGTAGTAGTTTTTAAATCAAAGTCTAGGACAAGTGTAAATAGTGACAAGGTCAGGGACCTTCCTGTCTGTAAGTGGGCACTGAGGAAGCCAAGAGCTTACATTTTAGCATATTTAATGGAAGATGGACCCTACCTTCAACCAAGACTAGTACAGGGGTGGGAGAAACCTCCAAACATAGAAAAGAAAGGATCAAAAGCTAGGTAGTCAGAAAGAATGTCAGATATCACATCTGCCAAGATATCAATCAATAAATCAAGAGGAAGGCAGGCATGGTGTCGCACGCCTATAATCCCAACACTGGAGAGGCTGAGGCAGGAGGATAATTGCGAGTTTCAGACTAGCTTGGGCTGCAAAGTGAGCTCAAGTCCAGCCTGAACTACATAGGGAGACCCTGTCTCAAAAAGACATACATAAATAAATAAATAGGATAATTTTGGATATGAAAGATTTATGTCACCTATTTGAACAAATTATCACACATTTAATTAGATACTGGTAATTGAACCAGAGTAGAAATATGAAGATGGAGGAAGATGGACATAAGAGACAGTGGTGAGCAATGAGTGCTGCAGTGGAGAACATGACATTGATTATATGTGTTGGGTACATAAGTGGAGGGTGTTAGTGCGGCTGACAATTCACCACGTAGGTAAGAAATGAGGGTTCTTCAGAGGAATTCCACTACCAGGGAAAAATGAAAAAAATAACCTGGAACTGAAAAAAATCTAAGCTATCTTAGTAAAATTCAGGACTACAGGTGGAAATATTCAAGGATTCAGTTGTAAAATTTCTCTTAAAAGCTCTTTTTTTGTTGTTGTTGAGTAATAGAGGTAGAGTAATTTAACTTTGGTAAAAGTTTGGTTAATATTGTTAGGAATGGTCGACAACCATTATCAGAGTGAGGGGGGAGGTATAGTTTGCATATTCCTAATTTTAAGTAGATCAAAAAATTGGAGCATTTTTTGAACATTTCAGTTTCAGATTTTTGTATTGGGGATGCTCAGTTTGTAAAGTCTACGAAAACATTTCAAAATTAAAAAATCCCTGAAATCTGAAAAGGTCCTGGTTCCAAGCATTTCAAATAAGGGGTACTCAGCTGTATTCTCAGATTCTCAGAATAATATATTGAGGAGGAGGAGGGCTAAACAAGCGAGAAAGCAATAAAAAAAATACCGAAACAGTAAAAGTGAGAGAAGGAAGAAAGATATGAGTTAACAGACAATAAAACAAAATCCAAAAAGCTGGAAGCAACAAAACCAAATAAAGAGTACCACAATAAATACTTTGAAGTGAAATTCATCTATGAAAAATCAGTAATCAGTTATGTTAGCACCAGACAAAGCTGAATGCAAGAAGAAAAGCACAGAACAGGACAGAGAAGGGTACTGTGTACTGATAAAAACCAAAAATATGTTTTCTGTCTTTAACTTTTTTGAAGTAAATACATACATATAGAAAAAATTAGGCATGAGATAATTCCTTTAAAAACATATTGTAACAGGAGATGTTAATTAGGTGTCTTTTCTGATTTGGCAGGTCAGGTAGGACACGTTGTGAGCTCGGGTCCCCACAGGGAGTAGGATAGTGTGAATCTGAGGGAGTGGAAGCCATGGCACAGTGAACTGGATTGGGCACACCTACCTGGAGGCAGTGTGGCTCCTGCATTTTAAAGCACTTTCCTAGCCCAACAAAATATACCTGGCTTTTCAGGCTGCTGGTTTTCAACCTTGGAAACAAAACAAAAATATGGAGGCAATAGCAATGTACTCAATAAGATTGTGGAGCAAGGACCACACATACTCTTCACCTAGGGTTTATAAAAGTTAATCTTGTACTTTGTTGCAGAAAACAATAAAATACAATTTTATGTGCAGTCTATCATTTTAACCCATTGAAATTAGTAATAAAAAAAAGATAATTAGGTTTTTAGAAAACTACCATGGAATTGAAACAATCTGTGCACCAAACGAAGTCAAAACAGGAATTATAAATCGTATAGCAATACATAGAAAATAGAGTTTTGTGTGTCATCCTTGTGCAGGGGCCATGCTAATCTTCTCTGTATTGTTCCAGTTTTAGTATATGTGCTGCCAAAGCGAGCACAAAAGTAGAGAGTTTTGTAAGAAAATCTGTAGAATAGAACTAAAGTGTAGTTACAAAGATGTGTAATTATAAATGCTTTTATTAGTATAAAAAAAACACTGAAAATATATGAGTGAAATAAGCAGTTTACAAAACTGGAAAGAGAAAAAAGGAAGAAAACTTGGTAAAACTTGAATGAAATAGAAGACATAAAACGATAGAGAAATACAACCAAATACTATTTTCCAAAAGGGCAAAAAAAAAAAAAAGGAAAAATACTAAAAATAAAAGTCTTTTGGTTACAGGTATGAAAGACATAAGAAATTCTACAACAATACTTTTGAAAAACTGGAAGAAATTGGCAATTTTCTGTCAAAATATGAATTCACAAAATTGTTCCTAGAAAAAATATAAAACCTGAGGTATTATCACTACATATCAGGAAAACCAGTGTGATGAGCTTCTCTAGGAGAACCAACAGCACCACAGCTTCCTCTCCAGTTCTCTTTTTTTATGCTGTTGGCGACAATCCTTAGGTGGAATTTCCACACCCAGCACCACGCTGAATCAGTTCAGCTGGGTGTTACACATTGACCAGCAGTTGTCAATCCACCACAGACACCTATAAACAAATAAAATCTAAATGCCAAAAGAGATGGTGGTGGTGGAAGTTAAGAAGTAATAGGATGATGAGCAATTCAAATGACCAAAAAAAAAGTGGAGGAAAGGTGAAAATCAGAGGTATTTAATATTAGTAATAATCATAGCAATGCAAGACAAAGGAAACCATTTTTCACCAGTCAAAAGGAAAAATTTCCAGTGCTGGTAAAGGTACAGAGACAGTCCCTCTTGTAAGTTTCCAATGTCATGTGGATTACTGCAGTCTTTTTGGAAAGCAAGCTGGCATTAGCTGCTGAGATTGAAAAATACATGTTGCTTTTGCAGAATCTAAAGTTTCTGACCTCTAGAAATAAGAACGCCATTACTTGTATATGTAGTGACCTCTAGAAATAAAAGCATCAGTATATGTATATGTAGTGAATTTGCTAATCGCAGTACTTTTTTTTGTAGTGGCCCAAGTCTAGGAACAATCTGAATGTCATCCTTCAGTAGGAGAGGTTTGGATAAATTATAGTGCATCATTCTTAGGGAAATTTTATATTATTAAAAATAACAAGTTAGGTCTGTTTATAATCTTCTAGAAGGTTGTAACTAAAGTGTATTCTAAAGTGACAAAACAGTTTACAAAGGAATGTTTATGACTTTATGTCCTTCCTGTGCACTGTGTGTTGTGATTCCATGCGAGACTAGGCAGTTTTGTATCAACATGAGAATCTTGGAAGAACTCATTCTTTCAGGGCTGTTCATAATGATTACTGCAGCCTTGTAGGAGTTTTTGGTTATCTCACATTTAGAAAGAAAATGTATTATTTCTATATGCAAAGAGGTAGGGAGTTTAGTGTGAACTTTACAGCCTGCAATCCTGGGTTTGAATCCCAGCTGGAGTTGTGGAACCTTGGGCAAGTTATCTGATCCAGGTGTGCTCAGTTTCCTCCTTGGTAAAATATGTATGGTATAAAAATAGTACCTACTGTATAGGGTTTTAAATGAGTTAATATATGTAAGAAAGGTTAGTTTGTAGTTTTTAAAATTAATAGTCAAAAATAGAGGAAAAATCATTGTGTTCTTTCCATGGTAAATTGCTGAACATATTTTCATCAGTCTTAGCTTGATTTTGAAGGACATGGTGAAGCAAAAAATATTTCTAACTTGTGCCTTTGCCTCATTTGCACTGGAATGAAGAAATGGGACCAGCCAAGTCTAGAAGTACAGAATATTGAGTCCTGTACTTAGCAGGGAGGGGGCTTCATAGTGGTCTTTCCTGTCTTTGGAGCTGGGCAGTTGGTAGTAGATTTCACACTGGCTTCCATGCTTGGGCACTCCAGAGATGCAAACATCATTCCAGGAAATAAAGGCACACAGCGAGTGCCTTTGTGAGAGCTCTCCCGTTAGCCTGCTTAGGTGTGACAGACTGTACTTTTGAGAAATGGCCGTTACTGGCATCCCACATGCTCGTCTGCAGTGTGACCTCACAGCTTTCATCACGGATGTGCACCTTGCAGGCCTGAGAGTGCCCCAGCTAAACGGAGGGAAGAAGCAACTGACGTGATTGCTGAGACCATGAAAGGCCATGCAGCTCTTTCTGGTTTGCAAGAATACTTGCCTCTGGAGCCTTGAGTAATTCTATAAAGAGTCACCACTGTGAGACTGTCATGCTGGTGTCATCTGACACCATGTGAGTGAGCTAGCTGGCATATCCACCCCTGTCACATAGTCACATGACTATAGCCCCAACCAACATGGAACTACAAGCATCTAAGACAGAACACTTTAGCCAAGCTCTCCCCAAATTCCAAACCCACAGACTTCTGTCAAGCTGTGAAAGTTATGGGGAAACGTGTTCTGAACTAATGGTAACTGAACGCTGGGCTTCAGTAAGCAGTAATATAAATGTGATGAAGAAATCTATTTATTCCTGGAGGGCCCTAGCTACTCATTACATCCAGAAATGCTTGCCTACTGGCAGTCACAACAGTCTTTTTCTTTCTTTTTTTTTCTTTTTCTTTTTTTTTTTTTTTGTGGTATCAGGAATCAAACTCGGGACTTTGCACTTGCCCTGCAGGCGCTTGTTCTGCGGAGCTATATCCCAGGCCCTGTCATGATAGTCTTAAAACTTGATATCCTGTGTTTATTTTCCTCCATTTAACATTGTCTTTTAAGTGTTCTCTATGCTAAATTTATGCTAAGTAGTTTATGTGATTTCCTCTTTAATTGTTGCCTAATACTGCGCGTTTGAGCCTAAAGCTTTTTTGGGCTGGTTTTTAACTGTTTTACTGTACAGTAGCCCTACCCCCTGCCACCCAGTTTTGCTTTCCATGGTTTCAGATACCCTTAGTCAATTACAGTTAAAAAATATTAACTGGAAAATTCCAAAAATAATCCCAGAGTCTGAAACTGCTTGCCATTCTGAGAAGCATCGTGATATTTCCTACTGTCTCACTTAATCCTGCCATAAATATGAACCATTTTTCCCCCTAGTGTATCCATGCCAGCTAAACTACTCACCCAGTCATCTTAGTATTCATCTTGGTTATAAGATCAGTCACAGAGATATTGAAATGCTTGTGTTTAAGTAACCCTCATGTTAAAACAGCCTAACACTGTGGTAACGTCTCTGTCTTTCACCTTACTTTATCTCAAAGCATAGATATTGTGTCATCTGACATCATGACTACGAAAAAGAAAAAACACAGTAGAATAAACTGAGAGACCACTTTCAATAACTTTTATTGCAACATATTGTCATAATTGTTCTATTTTATTAATCTTAGTATCTTAATGTACACAAATTATAAATTAAACTCTTTCCTGGGAATGTTTCTAGAAGGAAAAACCACATATACAGGGTTCAATACTATCCATAGTTTTAAGCACTCACTGAGGTGCTCTGCAATGCCCCACCAATAAGGAGAGTATACCATTTCTAGCTGCTGTATTACTGTATACTAGTTTACTATATACCAGAGAACTGGCTCAGCATTGACCAGACCATATTTGGACACTTTTTGTTTGACTTCTGAGCTTCTACTTTCTTCTTCTGTCAGGAATTCTCCTTGGATAACTCATCAGTTTCCCGCTTGCAATGGATCAGTACTAAAATCTTGGTTTCAGTGAATCGGGAATGGCTCAGAGGCAATCAGAATGAGATTTGGGGAGATGTTTGTTGAGGCTCCTAGGAGATCATTAACTTGCTTTACTAGATTTGAGGAGTATGGCACTAGGCTCAGAGTTGATGAAGCTGTAGAACTGACTGAGGGCAGCCAGCTTATTGATGTAGGGGGCTGTGAAGAAGGCAGGAGCAAGAAATGGAAAGAAATTGACCCTGAGAACATCTACCATTTGAGATAGACCTCAATTTGACATGAAAGAGTTTCACTGGCGCCAGCGAAAACTTTTGTATTGTTGCAAGCTTTATTTGTGTGTGTATGTAGATTTTTTTCCCCTCTAAACCAAAGATATCTAAGCCATAAAGACCATGTCTACATTGTATCTGAGGGTCTGGATAACGTTTCAGGAGACGTTGGTAAGTGAGAAATCTCTAGGCAGTTGATCCAATGAATTGACTCCATGTCCTGTGAGGCCTGGTAGAGAGAATTAGGAATATTTTGAAGTAGAAGATCAATACAAAATAAATCTGCCATCAGGTACTCAGAGAACATGTGAAAGGGGCAATAAATTTGTTCTTTGTGGTTCCAGATTGTTTCAGAACTAGAACCAGTGTGTGCCATGTCAGTGAAGACTTCATATAAAGAAGTCAGCTTCATATAAAGAAGGATTGTCCAACTGTGTGAACTCTTCAACATTGGAAGGCCCTGTCTAAGGCTGGGTTCTCTTCTACTGAAAATATTCAGTGCTAACTGGAACATGGTAGTTTAATAAGTAGTAGGCAGCCGAAGTTGGATGCCATTGATACTACTTTGTATGAAAAATTAGGCTATATGATTTTTGTTTCTTCCAGTTCTAAAATAGCATTTTGTACTTCCTTAGGTAGCAGAAGAATTGTTGTGTGATCCTTGGGAAAATTTGAAGCCTCTCAGAACTTTGCTTTCCTTATCTGTAAAATGATGATAATAAAACTTTTCAACAAAAGTCGGGCACTCCTATAGTCCCAGCTACTTGGGAGGTTCAGGTAGGATGATCACTCCAGGCTTAGGAGTAGGGCAGCCTGAGCAGCGTAGCAAGACCCAACCTCAAATAATAATACTTTTGCCAGTTGCTTTTTGTAAGCCTCAAATAAAGAATATGTGGTAATGCTTTGAAAACCAAAGCAGTAGGTTGGGATTTAGTTCATGACAGAGCATTCCTGTAGCACACAAAGCCCTGGATTTGGTCCCCAGAATTGCAAAGCAAAACCAACAACAACATAATAACACCAAAGTAGTAAGTAAATATAAAGTGCTGTTACCATTTCTTACATAAAAAACGTTGAAAAACATAGACAATTCTTTAAAGCTTCTTTCTATATTTTGATCCACGAATAATTTTTAAAAACTCCAAAAAAAAGCAATGTTAATTGAAATAAGTAGGAATCAGTGGGCCAACTCATCTAATTCTCAGATGAATTTGACATCTTTTAATGGTAGAGCTTGGAAATTTCTTGGTGACCACAGCCAAGTCAAGGGTGGACTTTTCAAGAGTTGTGTCCACTTTGATCTAGAAGAGGCTGCTGTAACTTGCATTGAGCCCCACGAACCTGGAAATGAAGCTTTTTCTATCTCTTGGATGCAGAGCTGCATGTGGAGAGACAGACCTTATTATTCATTAGAGACTCATCACCCTCAGCAACTTCTCATTCTTGGTGTTTGCTGCCTGGAAACTGTGGGCTTTCTTTTCTCAGTACTGGGGCGTTTCTGTTCAGAGGCGCCAAGCTCTTGAGCTGGGCAGTGAGGATTTCATTTGACTCACACAATGGGCAAGGAGGTGAATGCTGTCTACAGAGTGAATTCTGGGGCCAGGCATTCTGTGGCCATCTTGGTTTCAGCAGAAGCTCGATGTGCCTGCCTGCTCTGCACTTCTCAGACTTTCGCACATTGGGAACTGCCCTTCCAGAGCCACTTTGAGTTTCGGCTTCTGGAGATGGCTAGCTGCAGCCGGCTGTGTGGGCCGGCCACGAGAAGCTGGTCAGACCATGCCATTATCTCTTAGAAACACTGCATCTTTGTGTCCTCTGTATCTTGCTTGTAACCCAACACAGAGCAGTCTCTGTGTCCTCTCTAGGCCAGAGCCCCCTTCTGAGTGTTAGGGGTCTTTTGTTCGAAGCTTTATTGTCCCTCTTATTCTGGAGTGCTGGTCATGGTACAGTGTGAATATTTGGGGAAAAGGAAGACACAGATTTACAAGAGCTTTAAATTTTAACCCAAGTTGCTAAGTAAGGGAATATGAGCAAAATTATTATGGCATTCTGGGGAAGAAAAATGAGGCTGAGGCAGAAGATTACAAGTTCAAGGCCAGCCTGAACTAAGGAAGAAAAAGATGGGATACATTTATCAAAACCACTTCTAAACATTGATGCTGTTCGCTTTTAACAAAGAAAGCAAAGTAAGTAATTTTGTTCATTTGGTTGAGTGTAGGACCTTTAGTGGTTTTTTTTTTCCTGTTGCATTTCTAAAGAATTTCTACTAACTTTAATATGAGATTATATAAATCTCTAGAAAGCACTATATTTAGATTACTTAAAGGACAGCCGGCTATAGAAAAATTTTTCTTCATAGTCAAGGTGAGGCCCCAAGATGTGATAAAAGACTTCATTCCTTCTTTATGGCAGTATCTGCTTGCTGACTTGCCTCAAACTTTTTATCTTTGTTCTAAGTCCAAAGTATCAGTGACTGTAAAACCAATGGACTACTGATTGCCTGCTTCCACACTTACTCACAAACATTTGCATTGCCTTTTCTTAATTTTTATAATCAGAGTAATATATGCAGAGATCTAAAAATTGAACAAGAACAAGGAGCTTATGAAAAGCAGAACCACTGCTGCCCCACCCTTTCTCATTTCTTGTCCATCTTCTCAAACATAACTACTTAATTCTTCTTACATGGTCTAAAAATGCAATTTATTTTTTAGATGAGTTTTAAGTACAAGCACAATTGAACAAAAACGCAGTTCCCCTAAAGCTGCCTCCAAACACATGGAGCATTCTATATTGTCAGCATTTCCCTACCATATTGACATATTTGATTATAATCAGTGAACCTACACTGATATAGCACTATTGCCCACAGTCTATAGTTTACATTAGTGGTATACCTTTTGTGAGTTTGGAAAAAAGTAGAATGACATGCACCTGCCATTAGTATCTATCATATAGAGTATTTTTTTATTGCCTCCCCCGTTTTTCTGTGTTCTGCTTGTTTATCACTCCTTCCTTCTAACCCCTGACAACCACTGATTGTGTGTGCGTATATGTGTGTATTTGTGAATGTGTGTGATAGTGGGTATTGAAACCACTGCCTTTGCACTGAACTACATCCTCAGCCCTTTTTTTTTTTTTTTTTTTTTTTGAGACAGAGTCTTGCTAAGTCATTACGTTGCCCAGGATGGGCTCAAACTTGCAATCCTCCTCCCTCAGCCTGCCATAGTGCTGGGATTACAGGTGTATACCACTGTACCTGGCTTGTCTCCATGGTTTTGTCTTTTCCAGATGCCATATAGTTGGAATCAAACAGTGTAATATAGCCTTTTCAGGTTGGTTCTTGTCAGTTAGTAACGCACACTTAAGGTTCTTCTGTGTCTTTTCATTGCCTGTACTCTGATTTTGATAAATGACCCCCAAAGCCCATGTGTTGAAGGCTTGATCCTCAGCTTGGTGCTGTTGAGAGGTGCTGCAGACTTTTCCAAGGTTGCAGGAGGTCTCTAGGCCATTGGGGGCATGTTTCCAAGTAGATTGGGCATTGTGTACTCTTTCTGTCTCTGTTGCATTCCTGGCAGGAAGGTGGACAGATTTGCTCTGCCATGTGCTCCCTCTGAGATGTGCAAGTTAAAAGCAACAAGGTCAATCCATCATAGACTGAACCCCTAAAACTATGAGCCAAAATAAATCTTTTCTCTTTATAAATTGATCACCTCAGGTATTATAGTGACAGAGTGACTAACATAGCTTGATAGTTCATTTCTTTTTAGTAATAAATAATATTCCACTGTGTGGATGTACTGCAGTTTATCTGTTTACCTACTGAAGGACATTTTAGTTGCTTTCAGGTTTTGACCAGTATGAGTAAAACTGCTATAAACGTCAGTGTGCTGTGTTTTGTTTGTTGTGTGGATATAGTGTTTTCACCTCATTTGGTTAAATACCAAGGAGTAATTTTGTTTGACATGCATCTAGAAAGTTGTCTTTTTCAACTTCTGAGAATTCTCTTCTTAATAATTTCCTCTGCTCTATTTACATTGGTCTGTATTTCTGAAATTTCTGTTAACTGGTTATTTTATTTTCTGTGTTGACCCTTGTGTCTTTTATCTTTTCTACTTCCATCTCTTTTTCATTTTCTTCTATACATTAGGAGAATTACTTCATTTTGGATATTATCCCACCTGTTGAATCATTTAGTTTCTCGAGCATTTAAAAAATTTTAGAGCATTTTCTCTTACTGTAGAAAGAGATGCTACTTTTTTGTAACATCCTGCTCTTGTTTTCATGGGTACATGCTACTGTGAATCTCATACCTGTCAATAGTGAGAACTCCCTTGAGTGCCCTATATAGATTAGCCTTCTCTCTGGCATGGCTCTGAATCCTTTTGCACATTTTTTTTCTTTTTTTTCTCAGTCTTCATTTCCCTTTTGTGTAGTTTGAGATGTTTTTGGGATAATTTAGTTATGCTTCTCAAATGTGTAGCTTGACTCTGAGATTCATTGCTCTGAAGAAAAGAGGTCCATATAAGAGTTAATTTCAGAATCTTCAGTAATCAGTGGTGTTTAAGATCTTAAGGTTGAGTAAAAGCACCAGGAAAATAGTTACAATAGAAGAAGAGAGAATGAGACATCTGGCTTCTGAGAGGCAACCTCCATGGTGCTAGCAACAAAAAATGGGTGCTATTGAGAAAACCAAGAAGATTTTTCTTTAGAAGTCTGCCACACAGTAGGAAAGGGAGGCACACACAAGACTGGACCAAATCATGGTCTGTTTGGGTGGAAGACAGGTCATGACTTTGGACTTGTATACAGATGCCAACAAAAACAAAGGTACCATCACCTGGGGAGAGGCTGCGTTGATGGAGTCTTTGGGGAATACTTGTGATAAACTACAGTATAACTTTCACCAGCATTTAAAAATGTACTATATTAAACATATTGTTTTTAGTGTATTGGTCTTCATGATTATGAGGTGGAGCTTTTATTTCAACCTCAGCATTGAGACAGACAGCGTCCTGGGTGGGAATGAGTAGGAGGCTGGGAAGAAGACAGAAAACATGAGTGTGCTGGCAGAACCAGCCCGTGTTCTTTTCCACCTAGTGCTTTCTTTTTTTTGTTTGTTTGTTTCGTTTTTTTTTTTTCCGGTACCGGGAATCAAACTCACAACCTCGCACTTGTCAGGCAGGTGCAGTGCCACTGAGCTAAATCCCCAGCCCTCGGCCTAGTGCTTTCTAAATCCCAGTGTCACCTTGAGACAATGTGTTATGTAAGGAGGTGTGACCACTCTGAGGGCTTTGGAATACATTGCTTAGCAAGAAGACTTAACTCACAGGACATATATGCTGCCCTTCAGCTTACAGAGGGGCATGTCCTGATAATCCATCGTATGTTGAAAACACTAATTTGAAGATACCTTTGATACACCTACTTTATTGAGCATAGCTTAATCTAGTCCACTTTAAACTTGCTAAGAATATTTATTTTAGCTTAGATATGGGCAGAATTCATCTAAACAATGACTGTTTTCTAACATAGTATTGAATGTTTATGATTTATTGACTCCTACACTAAATAGGAAAAACAACATCATGCAGGCCACTTTACTTCTTTCCTTAAATGTCCAGAGCAGGTGTGTCAGGCTGTGTCCCACTGCCAGAGCAGCCAGGCACCAGTCTTAGTTTGGTCAGATGTTGAATTTTAGCAGCTAAATGTGCTTACTTCTCCTTGTAGTTTTTGAAATGGTGTGTGCAGAGATGGGAAGAGCCTCTAGAAACCAGAAACAGGTGTAGTTTTAAAAAAGAACAGATGTATAAATACAACTAGACTGAATATTCTGTAATTACACAACGAGCTATATTTCATAAATAAACATGGGTTTGGTGTTTAAGAAAATCTGATAAAAAGTCTTATGAACATCTAAAAAAAAACCTTTTTTTCACCTGGTCTGTGATTGTCTGAAGTTTACAGTGTATTGTAAATTAAGGTTTTTAAAATTCCACCTTGCTGATTTTTTAAAAAATCTAAAAAAAATCTTCTCTAAAAAAATCTTCTCTCAGTAAGTAGCCCCACAATTATTCAAACTATATTTAAGCAGGTCTGTTTTCACAGTACAATACCTTTAATATGAAACTTAAATATTGGTATTTTAAATATCAGGGTAACATTCTAGAGGTTTAAAAATGGAAATATTTGGGCTTTGTATTGAGGTAATAAAGGATACAAGTGACTAAGGAGCTTTAAAAAAAAGAACCCGAGTAGATAAGGCATAGGTAACATGAGGAGCGCTCAGATTTGGCAGAAAAAGGGATTTAACTCTAGTTAAAAGTATGACAGTTGATGTACTGTTCTGAGTTTTCCTCATCTGTGAAACCAGCAAATGACTGAAAGTGGAAAGGAGGGAGGAATGGGGAAAGGGGGAAAAGAAGAAGAAGTAAGGAAGGAGGTAAATAAAGGAGAAAAGGAAGGAAAGAAGCAGGGAAGGAGGAAGAGGAGCCCTAATTGGTATTTTAGGAATGGCAGATGCTGCTGTGATACTGTCTTGGGGTTTGGCTGTTGGACTATAGTTATGGTGAAACCATCATTACCCTCCAGTTTTTATCATGGTCTTTGCCAAGATGACTTCATTCTAGAGAAATGGCATTACTAAAACATTTTTTTGCTTAGTGGTGTTAATCTTCATTTTACAAGAATAATTAAACAACTCTTTTCTTCGTTGAGTAATTTAGTATGATGCAAATGAGGCATCTGAATGCCTAAAGGTGGTTTTTAAAAAAAATCTATTACAGTACTCAGTGTCCCAGGAGCTTAACTTAGAAAAGTTAATTTAAAAGCTATAGTTTCTGTATATTCGTGATAACATGGCCTGTATGGTATGGTGATTTCAGAAGGGCTCCCTGCTAGAAGCTGAGCAGTGCTGTTGTCTGCCTGTGCACAGTCACTGCTGAGTCAGCCTTTCGGATTAGCTGCTGCCACTGAGCAGCTGCTCACAATCTTGGTGGTGGGTTTGGAGCAGCTGGCTCAGGCTCAGTTCCAAATTTGTATTAGCACCAGGGTTGCAGCCAATCTGAGTGTGCATTCTCCCATGCTAGAGAGACCTAGAGATTGGCAGCTACTGTTGTAATCCTTTGCTACTGGAGACAGTCCTCCAAGTTATTCCAGTCAGCCTGGACTCATCAAGTAGCCTTGCCATTGTTGCATAGATCCAGAGTTCTCATTTCCCTGAAGCCTCAGAAGTGAGCTTCAAGTCCAGAGCATAAAGGAGATTGATATCTGGGTTTTCACCACTAAATTTTTTTTGGTATTATCTTTAGTATAGCAGAAAAAATTTTAGATTACTTACATCTCATTATACATATTCTAAATTCTGTATTATTTCTGTCATATAAATCCCTTTAACATTTATAAATGTTCTGTAGATATACAGAATACATCCTTTATATCATTTATTCTTGGTTCTATGCATACAAATGAGCACATGCTTTTCACTTGTTAAAAGTGGTACATCACTTGATCATATCAGTTTTTAGTATTGTTTATGCTTTGTGATTTCTTTGGGTTTTTTTAGTTTCTTCTCTTCTTCTCTTCCTCTTCCTCCTTTTTAAAAAAATTTTTTTTCAGTGCTTTAACTCAGGTCTTGCACATACTAAGGAAGTGCTCTAACATTGAGCTACATGCCCAACCCTTCTTTTGGTTTTTTTTTTTTTTTTTTTTTTGCTCTTTTTGAGACAGGGTCTTGCTATATAGGCTGTCCTTGAACTCACTTTGTAGCCCAAGCTGTCCTCAAACTCACAGTGATCCTCCTGTGTCATCCTCCGAGTACTGGGAGTACAAGCATGTGCCACCAATGGCGTCTCCTTCTTTTGATTTTTTAAACTTGTACTCAGTCAAAATATGTCGATAATGATATTTTCTACCAGTTTTTATTAAGAAATACACAATAAATATATTTTGTCAAAAGGCTGTGATTTAGTTGCCATTATCAGTTCAGCTGTATTAAATTGCAAGGTACAGAAAGCCCAGTTCAAGGTGACTTATATTAAGCATATGCATTGGCTGATATATACAGGAAACCAGTTAGTAGGCCAATATTCAGTGTTGATTTGACTTAGCAGCTCAGCAGTGCCACTAGGAATTTGGTTTCCTTCTTTGTACCCCATCATCTACAGTCCCACCTTTCTCCTCTGAGTGCCCCGTGGTAGCCAGCAACCTCCATATCCACATGCTTTCTCACTGATGTTTCTCACTGATATTTTCTCCAGTGATGTTTACAGCCATATCTGAAAACTTTTCCTTGTGTTCACTGAACTTAATCCAGGTGTGTGCTGGCCCGAAAATAGCAACTACGGCTGGGGATAGGATTGTTCTGAGCAGATCAGGCTAAGAGTCAGCTTCACATCAACAAATAGGGTGGTAGGAAGAGGTACAAAACCCGAGTCAGAACTGAGTGACTATCTAAAGGAGAAGGAAATGGATGAAAGATGACAGCCATACCATCCACTGTGCCATGTGTTTTGAAATCATTTGGCTTTCATTACAAAAGTGCTTGCTTTTTTTTCCCTTCATTTTTTTTTTTTTTCTTCTGTTTGTGTCTTTAGTTCCAACAGCCAAACGGACAGGCATTCCAACTCCCCGGGAACTCTCAGTAGCTGTCTCAAGAGAAAGGTCTGTTTCACGAGGTCCCTCCAACCCAAGGAAATCGGGGTCCAGTCCAACTTCCTCCTGCACTCACACCCCTACCAAGCACCTGAGGACCACTTCTGCAAAACTCAAGCAAGAGAGTGAAGGGGGAGAGAAGGCTGTACTTGAGTCCCAAGTTCGGGAACTTCTAGCAGAAGCCAAAGCCAAAGATAGTGAAATCAACAGGCTTCGAAGTGAACTAAAGAAATGCAAGGAGAGAAGGGCCCTGAGCACCGAGGGGACAGATGCTTCAGACCCAAGTTCAGATGGAACAGCAGCTCCATCAGGAGGCACAGAGCCTTTGATAAGAACCCTTGAGGAGAAGAACAAGACCTTTCAGAAAGAACTTGCTGACCTAGAAGAAGAAAACCGAGTCTTGAAGGAAAAACTGACTTACCTTGAGCAGTCACCAAATTCAGAAGGGGCAGCAAGCCATACTGGTGACAGCAGCTGCCCCACATCTATAACTCAAGATTCAAGCTTTGGAAGCCCAAATGGGAATGAACTATCAAGTGAAATCGATGAGTATAAGGAAAACACATATGGAAATACATTACGGACATCTGGTTCTTCAAGCAGTGATGTTACCAAAGCTTCTTTGTCACCAGATGCCTCAGACTTTGAGCACATCACCACTGATACCCTATCTCGGCCCCTGTCCTCCGCTAGCAATCCTTTTAAGAACTCCAAGTGTTCGACCACTGTGAGTTCCCCAAACAATGTGAGTGAGCTGTCACTTGCTTCCCTCACAGAAAAGATACAGAAGATGGAAGAGAATCACCACAGCACTGCAGAGGAGCTACAGGCGACTCTGCAAGAATTATCCGATCAGCAACAAATGGTGCAGGAACTGACAGCTGAGAACGAGAAGCTGGTGGATGAGAAGACTATTTTAGAGACGTCTTTCCACCAGCATCGAGAGCGGGCAGAGCAGCTAAGTCAAGAAAATGAGAAACTGATAAACCTTTTACAAGAGCGAGTGAAGAATGATGAGTCCAGCACCCAAGAAGGGAAAATCCTTGAGCTAGAGCAGAAGTGCACAGATATTCTTGAGAAGAGCCGCTTTGAAAGAGAGAAGCTGCTCAACATTCAGCAGCAGTTGACCTGTAGCTTACGGAAGGTTGAGGAAGAAAACCAAGGAGCTTTGGATATGATCAAGCACCTGAAAGAAGAAAATGAAAAGCTGAATGGGTTTCTAGAAGTAGAACGGTGTAACAGTAATGCAATGACCACAACTCTGGAAGAATGTAGAGTTACCCTGGAAGGCTTGAAGATGGAGAATGGGTCCTTGAAGGCTCACCTGGAAGGTGAGAAGCAAAAAGCCATGGAGCCCAGTAGTACCTTGGGGCAGACCGCAGAGAACTGTGAGCTTCAGGAAATGCTGAAAGTAGCGCGAGCTGAGAAAGATCAACTGGAACTGTCTTGCACTGAGCTCAGACAAGAATTGCTAAAGGCAAATGGTGAAATTAAACACATTTCAAGCCTGCTAGCTAAGGTAAGAAGAGATACTGTTTTATTGATATTCACTCATCCTTGTTGATGTTTGTCTCCTTGACCTTTGAATTCGTAGAGCAGAGGAAATCATTTGTTCATTTTCATTAATAAATCCAACATTGTAGCTTAAAGACCTGTTTAGATTCTACATGGGTTAGCATTGAGGATTTAAGGGGGAAAAACTTAAACTTCTGGCTATGAGCAATTCAAAGTATACCTGTGGTGTAGTAAATCGTATCAGACAGGGTAATACAGGGATAAAGAATGTAGGGCTGGGAGTGTAGTTCAGTGGCAGAGTGCTTGCCTTGCATGAGTAGAGGCTCTGGTTTCAGGTCTGAGTATCACAAAAAAGTAAAAATAGCAGGAAATTTCTGCCTAGACCATAGTCGAGTACAAAGGAGGGATTCTGAGTATATATTGGAGTCCTTATAGCCAGGTATGGTGGCGCACACTTGTAATCCCAGCACTGGGGAGGCTGAGGTAGGAGGATCTCCATGAGTTCAAGGCCAGTATGAACTGCATAGTGAAACCCTGTCTCAAAAAACAAACAAACAATATTGGAGGCATGGGGAGTCCTGAAGAGGTGGCAGCTGAGCTGATCCTTGAACAAGACTGAGAGGTATCCAGATCTCCTAACATTCTTTTAGCTGTTAGTAGCAGACAATTAAAATCATCCTGTTTTCCCACCAAGAAATAACAAACCATTATTTTGAGTTTTCTTCCAAATCTATATTTGTGTATGTGTGTATGTTCACACCCTGGGCTAGCAATATGATTCAGGGGTAGAGTGCTCACCTAGCATGCACAAGCTCCTGGGTTCAGTCCCCATAAAAAATTAAAGCTCAGTACATGGTACATGTTAGTATTTTTTTGGTGCAGTTAATATTATCTGAGCATATTCTCGCCATCAGATACTCTTAAATATTCTTTTAAAGGCCAGGTAATATTTTATTATATAATTATTTTCTATTCCCTTAGTCCCCTGTTGTTGGACGTACATAAATTATTGGGCGTCTGTGTTCTTTCCGGTCTTTTAGTATTGTAAACTCATTTTTAATATCTGATTATTTCTTTAGGAGAAATTCCTAGACGTTGACTTAGTGAGTCAGAGAGCATAAACATTTTAAAGACTTTCAACACGTTCAGCAGATTGCCCTCCAGAAATATTATGCCAGTTTGTTCCCACCAGCAGTTCATGAGAGTGCTTGTTTTCCTGAGCCCTTGCCAGCACTTGGGCTTAAATTATGTTACTCAAATCTGTTAAAAATTTCCTGTATTTAAAAAAAATATTTAGCTTGGAAAGACTTTCCCCCGCTCAAGATCAAATAAATGATTAGCTGTTTCATTTTTAATAACCTTTTGATGGGTCTGAAATTTTGTTCTGTGTTGCAAGATTGATAGTAATTGTATTGGTACTCTGCTCACCTCACAGAGAGTCCCTGGGAAGGTGCAAACAGATGACTTCCTCTTCTGGTCTGCTCCAAGTTCTGAGTGCATGACTTACAGGTCTACTGGAAAAGGAGATTAAAAGCATCTTTCCACCTTATCTCAGGGCTTGTTACTGTTTCAAGAAACAACTTGTGCCATAGCCCCCTTTGGAGACTTTTCTTTATCGCTTCATTGAGAGATTTGTCACTGTGTACATTGATTCTGCAGTCTGCTTTCTGGTGGCCTTATTAATACATTGTGGGGCCTGCAATATAGCTCAGCGTAACAGCACCTGCCTGGCAAGCGCAAGGTTGTGAATTGAATTCCCAGTATTCCTGCCCCTACCCCCCAAAAAAGTCCAAGAATACATTGTGTTAGGAGTTGTCATCACTGCCTGTTTTCTAAATTGACAGATTTTTTTTTTTTTTGAAGGTATAGAAGCAGTTTTATTAGGTGTTACTAGCCAGGCACTCATTTGCATTGTAGGTAGATAAGTGAAACTTTGCATTGTTACCTAATAAAATAATATTCCTTTATCATTGACTCCTTTGCAAAATATTTAGTCTCCCAGGTGCATCTTCTTGAAGTCCTGTGTCAGTCTCTCATCTGTCTTTTTGGTATTTTGATCGGCATTACATTAAGTACATGTGTCAATGAGAAATAATTTGGAATCTTAAAAAAGAACTTATTTTTTCTGGGAAAGTGATATATTTATTACATAAGATTCAGAAAATACAGAAAAGTATAAAAAAGAAAAATTACCTTTAATCTTACCACCTAGAGAAAAAACTGCCCACAGTTTGCTGTATGTGCTTTCACATTTTTCTTTCATTTTTACACATGGTTGAATATGCATGTAAACCTGTATTGACAGGATTACCATATTTAATCTTTCTGTGCAGAAGAACAGAATGTGTCTGGCCACATTTCATAAATACAACGAACTGGTTAAATTAGTTTCTAAATTTCTAATTTATTTCTACTTTCTTTTTTTTTTTTTTTTTTAAGGCAGGATTTCACTATGCAGTTTAGGCTGGCCTTGAACTCACTATATAGCTCAACCTCTGAGTGCTGG
>NW_004955467.1:1204552-1205791 GCF_000276665.1 Chinchilla lanigera
TCTGAGTGCTGGCATGTGCCGCTATGCCCCGCCACTTTCATTAGTTCTTTTGCCCTTCTTTTTGTTCATGTTTTGGGCTTTTGTCCTAATTTCTTGAGTAAAATTTTTTAACTGTCCTTTCTTGGTTGATCATGAAAACATTTGTAGATGACTTAGCCCTTTCTTTTAACTTTAGCAAAATAAAGACAGTAATATCTAGTTTTCTGTTATAAACTTAATCTCATTTGGCGGAAGAGGAAAGTATTTGTATTCTCTCTCCATAGAACATAAAGCATAACATATGTATTTAAAATCGGCCGTTATAGACATTATAAAATCAAATGTTATTCACATGTTTCATCTTCTTTTCAACTAGAATTATCAAATACAGTAGGATAAAAAGATTCTAGCCCATGTTTAGGTAAGAGTCTGAAGTAAAGATGTGACTCGTGGTGCCACATGGTGTTTCTCTTATAAGTAGAAAGACCTTAGGTCTGTGATTGCACTTGTCTTATGAGCACAGAAACATCAGTCTGAAATACCAGTGACCTTGTAAACTTATACTAATCATTCTGCCCTTTTATATTAAACAGACCTCCTAGTAGACAATTTTAGTCAATTTCCTATTGCTTTAACAAACACCTAAGATTGTGTAAAATACAAATAAAAGAGGCTTATTTTAGTCCTAGAAGCTGAAAAATCTAAAATTAGGCAGCCACATTTGGTGAAGGCCGCATCTTTAATTTACTGTGGGGAAGCAAAGAGAGAAGCTGCCACATGCAAAAGCAGGAACATGTGTGATGGTGAGGGGAGGTACCAAGCTCACTTTTTAACAACCTCCCTTTAAGCACACTAATTCAGACCTGTGAGAGCAAGCACTTCTAATGCACCCTTGAGGGTGGAGACTCTAAAGAACCACCTCCTAGTGGCCCTTCTTCCCATACAACTACATTGGAAATCAAATTCCAGCTTTACTCGGATCCCAGGAGGGGTTGGGGGGGGGGGCTGTTCATCGACTGCATTCGTCTGCTGCCACTGTCGGGGGCCAGGCCACCTTGGGAGGGACTGCCCTGGGAGGCCCCCTGGGCCATGCCCTGACTGTGGGGGTGGCCACTGGAGGTCGGGCTGCCCTCTGGAGACGGGGTGTGTGTGTGTGTGTGTGTGTGTGCTTGGACCCCTCCTACCAGCTGGTACGGCAAGAATGAAGGGGCCCAGGGCATACTCTGCCTTCTCCCTTTGGCCAGACCGTTGTCTCCAAGG
>NW_004955467.1:1205946-1246189 GCF_000276665.1 Chinchilla lanigera
TTTTTCACAACCATTGGGCTGTAACTACTTGGATCTTTCTTGCACATCTTTGTTTTCCTGAGAAGCCACTTTGAGGATGCCAACATGTATTGCAGCAGCCATTGATGATTTCCTACCAATCTGTCCATAACTATGTAATGTTTGTATTGTTCCTATGCTATTTCATAAATGGATGTGTGTTTGTTACTATGTGTTTTTAACAACAACCATTAAGAATAGTCAATGATTATTTGATTGATCATTCATGTATAGCGTGATAATATAGATCATTCACGTATTGTTTTTCCTAAAGACCACTTCGGAGAATCCAAGCTATAGTGTAACAACCATTGATAACTTCCTGCCATTTTTGTCTGTAACTCACTATTATTTGTCTATTTGTTTTCCTGAGAAACTATCTTGAAGATACCAGTAGGTAAAATAACAACCATTGATAATGCCCTACTACTTTGTAATTCCGTGAATCCCCCTTATTGCTATGTTGTCTTTCTTTTACTCTTTAAAATAAAAAAAAAAAAATTCCAGCTTTACTGACCCATGGCACAGATAGTACTTTATTGTATATCCCCACTGCAAGGAATTCAAATGATGATACCAAAGAACCCATGCCTGAATGATACTTGGAACACTTTGTAATAAGAACTATGATGAAAGATATAAAATGCTGTACTGAGTCCTCTGACTCACTGAGTGACAGATCTCATGATCTTTTGAGCTTTTCCATTGCACAGTGTTGTGTAGATGTGTGATGGTGACTGGATCCATGCCTTCTACCTAATGTAAAGGGACACCTTTAGCATTTCCTCATTAAATATGTTTTAGGCTGGGTGTGGTGGTACACGCCTATAATCCCAGCACTATGGAGGCTGAGGTAGGAGGATTGTTGAGTTTGAGGCCAGCCTAAACTCCATAGCAAAGCCTTGTCTCAAAAAGACCAGGAAAAGAGGGAGGAAATATATATATATAAAATTTATTTTTAAGTATTTAGTACATATCGTTTATTACGTTATCCAAGTACTTTAGTAATATTTTGTGTGCTCATTTGTTTGTTTGTTTTGCAGTACTAGTGTTGAGCCCAGGGCCTTCACACTGAGCTCTATTCCCAGCTCTTTTAAATTTTTCTAGTTTGCTACAGGGTCTCACTACATTGCCTAGGTTAGACTCGAACTTGCAGTCCTCTTGCTTCATCCTTCAGAGTGCTAGGATTACAGGTGTGCACTATCATGCCCAGCTTGTTTTTAAACAAATGACAAAGGTTGGGGTTTTTTATATCTACTGAAGTAAGTTTTATGTCAACTTTTTTTTTTTTTTTTTGGTCCTTTAACTAGTTACTGCAATGAATTACAAGAACAAATTTTTTTTTAAAGAGCAGATTTCTGTTAAGGCTGTCTAGTGTTAAATCATCTTGGCTTTCCTGGGGTAAATCCTGATTCTTCAGTTGTTTCACTTAACAGTTTGTCCAGCATCTTCATGTGTGACTGCTGTAAGCAGTTGTCAGGGTGACTGTTGTTTTCATCAATGAGCAAAGTGCTTGGTAATTAACATTTTCTCCCTTGAGCATCACATCCTTTTACTCTAATTCTTGGCAGAGGTTAATATTGTGATCAAAGAGCAAATTAATGTACTGAATTTATAAAGTAGAACAATGCCAGCCCATCCAGTGATCTAATAGTTACATAAATTTAGCAAATATGTATACTTTCATAGTTCAGGCAAGTTACTTAAGGACTCAGAAGAGCTTTTGAAAAGCTTTAAAGTGGGTCTGTTTCTCACAAAATAAACATAAAAGTGGTGCATCTTTTATAGTAATTGAAAGATTGTTTTGTAGGTTTTTTCTTCCTTTCACTTCTTTGTCTTTATCAGTTTGCCAGTAGCTCCATTCCTTTTGGCTTTTCTGATGGATTCTGTATGATTTCTTTTTTCTTCCATCCTGGGATTGAACCCAGGGCCTTGCACATGCTAGGCAAGTGCTGTACCAATGAGCTACACCCTCAAGCTCCACTCCATGTATTTTGCTGGCATGTTACTTTTGTTGTTGTTGTTGTTGTTGTTGTTGTGAAATTGCTGGCATCTTATAAAACACATTTTTTTGCACAACTTTGAGGAAGGACCTGACTTCTCCAAGATGACAAAGCTACAGCCTCCTGTGAGCCATGAAGGTACCCATGTGTATGCCCTAGCCAGTGTGCAGCATTGAGTTGCTTAGGATTACTGTTTTTCCAGTCTGTAGCAACCCAGCTTTATGTTTTGGAGGAAGCAGATGGGGGCGGGGGGCGGGGGGACAAGATCTCCTGATGCTGCCCAGGCTGGCCTTGAACTAGGCTCAAGTGATATTTCTCCTGAGCCTCTGATGTAACTGGGACTAGGTGCACACTTAGCTTTAATTTTTCTGACTTTTACCTTTTCATTTGTTTGGGATCTTGATTTTGAATTAGAATGTATGTATGTATGTATGTATGTATGTATATATGTATGTATGTAGAGACAGTCTCTCAGGCTTACCTTGAACTTGGTTATGTGCCCAGGCTGGCCTCAAACTCAATGCAATCCTCCTATCTCAGCCTCCCAAGTGCTGGGATTATAGGCATGCACTGCCATACCTGGTGCAAATTAGAATATCTTAGTTGGGATTGAAATCTAGTTTTAAAAGAAAAATACTGACTTTTATTCCCATGAGGCTAAAACCTATAGTTGGTATCCTTAGAAACTTAATTCTTTCTACAGAAACTCAAGGGGGAGTAAGAAGATTATAAATAATAATCAACAGTGTTCAGAGGTGAACCAGAAGAGGTAAAATGAAGGTAAACAGTGTTGGTCCTGAGACCAAACTGATCAGAACAGCCAGTGACCAAGATGGCAGAAGGACAATTTGAGAGAAAGATGAGGCAACTAGATAATCCTGTGGCCATGACTTCAGAATAAGCCCATAAGCACCTATGAGAATTCAAAACCTGGTTTAGTCTAGTGGACTGAGTATACCCAGGTGATACAGAAAAGAAACAGAAAACTGTACTATCTATGATATAAGCCAGGTAACAGTGTTCACTGTGCTCTCATATTCTCAGGGCAGGAGACAGGCAGCAAGTCCTTTGCAGTGATCCAGGGGCTCTAGAACGCCAAGGCTGTGGATGGCAGCCCTGTGACTCTCAGCCCTCCTGCCAAGGGTGCAGGATAGCTCAGGCTTCCTGTGTCGGTGGCGCAAGGCAGAGACTTTATTCTTAGACACCTCAGTCCACTGGGAAGAAGCCTCCCCAAATGTTCTCCCTTTATGCCTAACTGGTCAAAACTGTACCACCGCCATCCTACCTCTCTTTTGAAATCACAAGATCACAGTGTAATTCTTGAACAGAATTTGGATTTTGAGAGGAGAAAGAAGGGTAGTGTTGACTTTTGCGTGAGCTATGGTCATTGTTTGCAGCCTCCAGCAGGACTGTGTGCCTTCACTCTTACCCCTGAAGCATTTGTGCTGATTGACTTCAGCCATTTCTCACCACTTGAGACACTTTGTTGATTCTCAGAGCCAAGTGACCTGGCTTATCTTGCGCCTCTAGCTTCAGCCCCTCCACCTCTCTCCTTGCCCAGTTCTAGCCAGGCCCAATCCTTGCCTACCTTGGGGGTGTTGGTTAAAAAAAAAAAAAGGTCTCTACAGTCTTTTCCTCTTGCTTAGTCGCTCATGTACCTCAGTCTCAGCTACAGGGACACTTCTTTAGAAAGGTGTTCAGCTCACTGGGGTTACTGTCTTGTAAACTCTCCAGATTCTGTCAGTAAATTACATCAGTGTCCCTAGATCAACCAGGATAACTGTGGGAGGCCTTTGGCTTTCCCAGCACCTTGGGAAGTGCTCAGAAGTGTTGGCAGATCTATTGATAGAGTTGAGGGGAATCTTTAGGAGCATTCCTCCTGCTTGAGTGGTGGACTGGCGCTGCATGAGAGTTGATTAAATTTACTTAACCGAAGATGTGGAAATTTCAGTCATCTTCAGCTCAGACATAATTTTCCCCACTGTGAGCACAAAACATCGACTCTCTCTGGTGAAGCAGAGTCCTGGGAGGAAAGTGTGTCGGGAACTTCTGTAGACAGAGCCTCTTCCGTTTGGGTAGCAACGAAGGGAGAAGTCAACAGGGAAACTTGCGACAGACCCCAGTCAGCCTGGCTGTGTGCATCAGGAGCTGAAGCTCAGGGAGATTAAACTACGCAGGCAGGATGTTTGTGTCTCCCGTTTCACATGAGATGTCACAGCCAAGTGGCCCAGAACACCTGACAGTCACATGCCAGGTTGGCCAGGTTTCCCCCTCAGGTCTGTGCTCTAGAAACTAAAAAGGGTGGAAGTTGAACTTGAGGTTTTGGAGATGGTTGTGTGGTTTGAGGAAAAGTGATCTTGTCAGGAATGCCAGATCCGTAGTACTTTTGCTCTGCCCCATGATTACGTGTGACTCCTGGCAGGGGGTGAGGTGTTCTCCTGCGTGGGCCACATTGGCTGTCCCCTCTTCTGAATTTTTTTTGCCTGACCAACTTCTCGTGTGGACCCATTTTTCTCATTGGACTTGTTAATACCTAACCTCACCTTCCTTGAACATGACCTCAGGACCTGTGCAGGGCACTGTTGCTGCCCATGATCCTCCCAGAACAGCCCTGCTTTGCAGTTCACCTGTTAAGTCTCCACGGGCAGCGTTCAGGTTTTTATCCTCATCTTTGAGTTTTCTGTTAGACTTTTTTTTTCCATACAAGAAATATAAAAAAACTACCATATCCTCCCCCTGCTTTAGTAGATCAGAAAAGGGGAAAAAAGCCAGACAGGGTGGCACATGCTTGTAATCCCAACACTCAGGAGGCTGTGGGAGGAGGATTGCCACGAATTTGAAGCCAGCTAAACAGTATAGCAAGACCCTATCTCAACCCCTGCCCCCAAAAGGTGGTGGTGGGCTAAGAGGAAGAGAGATTCAGATTTAGACCAGTAAGAATGCCATATGGCTGTGAGCAGTATTTACTCACAACAGGGCCAAAAATAAAGCAGAAATTTTGCCATTGTCAGGTTAAATATTAAAACAAAAACAACACATATTCTTACTCATAGCAGTTACTCAAACTGTCATTCCAAGTTACTCTTAAAACTATATAGTAATGTTATATAATTACTTAACAAGGCTATTTCTTCCACATATTAGGTATTTAGTAAATCCTTGTCAATGCAACAACAGGAAGGAAACTGCTATAATTATATCAGTATGTTAAAAATAAGGTTTATCTTGTTTTAATAACAGGTAATATTTTAGTGCTGTATATGTGCTGGACACTTTTGAGGTCCTTAGATCATTTAATCATCAGAGCTATATGCTATAGATACTGTCATCTTTTTTCAGTTAAGCAAACTGAGGCAGAGAATAATTACTAGGCTGATTAATCAATTGATGAAGCCAGGGTTTAAAACTAGATCTGACCTTAGCGTGCTGCTTTTTTTTTTTTTTTTTTTTGAGGCAGGGTCTCCCTTTGTATTTCAGGCTGGCTAGTACATGTTTTGTTTTGGTTTTTTGGGGGGTTTTTTGGTTGTTTTTTTTTTTTGAGACCAGTTTTTGCTGTGCAGTTCTGGCTGGCCTTGAACTTGATTACAGGCATGCACTACTATGCCCAGCCCAGCCAGAGTGCTTCTTAATCACTGTTTTATACTGCTTCCTGATTACTTGAAAGCAAAGAAGAGATAGGAAAATATTCAAAGTAGATTCAAAGACTGGTCTCAAGGTCAGTGCCCTTGGGTTTGAAGAAAGTGAAACCCTAGTCAACCAGGAGAATTTCATTCAGTGTAATATGGTGAAGAATTTACAGGGAAAACTTAAAATCATCAAGAATTGTTAACCTGAATCTTTAAGGGACCAGGGTGTAGTTAACAGTGTGAGGGGGTAGGGATGGGAATGTCACAGAAAGAAAACAGGAAGTCCTGCAGGCAGAATACATAGTCACTGGTGGAAGTCCTGTGTGTAGTTTGTCATTGCCCAAGTGCGTAAGTGATCCTCAGAAGTGAACAGGAGGATATGCTAGTCAAGCAGTTTGAATTTCATCCTCAAGTCAGTGGTAACCTTGTAAGGGACTTTATAAAATAACATTGCCAGGCATGGTGGCACATGCCTGTAACCGTACCACTAGGGAGCCTGAGTCAGGAAGATCACTGCTCCTGAACTACATAGCAAAAGCCTGTCTTAAAAACGTAATAAGTAGAGAAAATAAAATAACATTAATGAGATGTAACTCAGTAAGGGTACAAATCAGTGGTGTTTAGTATTTCACATGGTTGCACAACCATTAGCACAGTCAGTTTTACATAATTTTTATCAGCCCCCAGAAAGAAACCTTACACCTGTTAGTCTTCCACCCCCCATGTTACTTTCTTCCCACTTCCAGGCAACTGCCATGATCTATGCTGTGGAATATGTTTCATGGATCATATACTACATGGCCTTTGTGTCTGGCTTACTTCTCTTAGCAAGGTTCTTTCAAGGTTCCTCCATGTTGTCACATGTGTCAATACTTTGTTCTTTTTATTTTTTATTTTTCTGAGACAGGGTCTCGCTGTGCGGTTCAGGCTGACCTTGAACTAGAAGTGATCCTTACTCAGCCTCCTGAGTAAGGCATGCGTCACCACACCCAGCTCTTTTCTGCCATTCTGTGAGTTATCTTTTCATTGTCTTACAGTGTCCTTTGTGGCCCAGTTTTTTTCAATTTTAATTTTACAAAGTTCAGTTTGTTGTTACTGTTTGTACTTCTGGTCTGAGGAATTTTAAATGAAGGAGTTACAGAATTGCACCTAGGATTGAGAAAGATTACTTTTGCCACAGGTGAGAAAGAATGAAAGAGTGAAGAGGAAAGAGGATAAAGGTTAGACAGACATTTAGATATTAAACAATTAGGAGTTAGGCTCTGTATGTTTGATAGCTGATTTGATGTTGGGGTTTGTGGGAAAGAAACGTTTTAGTCCACTCACAAATCCTCAGTTTGTGTAGTTGCATTTGTAGTTGTGTTCCCTAAGAGGGAACGTAGGACCTGGAGCAGCTTGTTGGCTGTTGGAGCCAGGCAGGATATTCAGGGATGCTTAGCACTGCTTTCAGCACCATCCTAGTGAGATCCTGGAAGTACTTCCTAGGCCAGGAAAAAGTTCAGTTCTTGTGCTTTACAACTTCCCTTTGCCTTTCCAGTCCCTTTAGGAGCAATGAATATGTCTAACCAGGAAGTTCTCCTGCTAACTCATTTGACTTTTCCTGAGGTTTGCAGAGAATTTCAGCTGTGTTGGAGGAGGAGGCACTTTTGAAGGAGGTGGGAGATTCTTAATGTCTTTCCGTATTCTCTGCCCTCGGAGATGATTTACTTTTTTTTTTTTTTTTTTTTTTTTTTTTTTTTGTATTTCTGAGACAAGGTCACACTGTGCAGTTCGGGCTGGTCTTGAGCTCACCTTGTAACCCAGGCTGGTCTCAAAGTTGCAATGATCCTCCTGCCTTAGCCTCCCGAGTCCAGGGTTTACAAGCATGTGGCACCACTCCCAGCTTTTCTTTTTTTTTTTGTTATTTACTTTAATATTCAAGGTAATTATATTGAATGGGCAGTATAATCACCAAATTCAGACAGAAGCCAAGTAAAATGACATACATAGGCCAAGAATACAGCTTAGTTGTAGAGTGCTTGCTTAGCATGTGTGAGACCCTGGGTTCAATTCCCAGCACTGCAAAAATAAAAACAAACGAAAGAATCATTACACAAGAAACAGTGATGGAGGGTTTACTTCCCAAGTCAGTTATCTTTCCTTTGGCAGCATCACTGCTCTGCCTCTGCTGGTTTCTACCACAAGTATTTATGTGACTGTTATATTTCTGGAATTTACTCAGAATTTATTATAATGACCTAACTATGTCTGCCCATTTCTCTGTTTTTATTTTTATTTTTGTTTTCATTTTCCAGTACTGAGGATGAACCCAGGGCCTTTGCACTGAGCTCATCTCTACCCCCTTGTGTGTGTGTGTGTGTGTGTGTGTGTGTGTGTGTGTGTGTGTTTTGAGACAAAGTCTCACTATGCAGTTCAGGCTGGCTTTGAACTCACTTTGTAGCTGAGGCTGGCCTGGAACTCTCAGTGATCCTTTTGCCTCTGCTTCCCAAGTGCTAGGATTATAGGCATGCATCACCATGCATGGCTTTTACTTTGTATTGTGAGACAAGCTCCTACTAAGTTGCTAAGTTGCCTAGGTTAGGCTCAAACTTGTCTTTCTGCCTCAGCCTTCCAGAATCCAGGGATCCCAGGTGTGTGCCACCATGCCTGACTTGAGGCTAGTTTGTACAGGATGAGACCTTGCTTTTAGCTGACCTCTGACTTAATTTATTTTGTACTTTTATTCATATGCAACTAAGAAAGCTGTGTAGGTACACCTTATGGAGATCTTTATTCACTGTAGTCAAATTATCTCCTAGTAAAACTACTATGTCCAGTATATATGCCCTTGAAAGAGAATCTAGATGTGTGTGTGGTACCACAGTGTGCTCTAATACCTGCAGTTGTGGGGTGCATGTAGAGACTCTCCAGGTTTGAAGCACACCCTTCTTCCCCCAGTTGACTGTACCAGTTTGGGGTCCGTCTCCAGGACTCAATAAAAGGAGAGATGCCTTCCCCAGGGTGGCCACATTTCATGGCTTATCCATTGGGAGGATAAAGGCCAGGCCTTGCTTCCATCTCAGGCAGAACTAAAGGGCCTCCCAGATGTTGACCTCCCAAGGGGTTAGCCCAGGTCTTTGTATGACAACCTATCTCATTGCTTCTCCTGCAGGATCCTACTTTTTTGGCTGCCCTACAGGGTGGCTCCCCAGAGCCATCTCAGTCTATTTTCTTGCATCCATATCTGTCTCCATCACAGTATCGTTTCCACATGTTCAGGGTCTGACATGCTGAGAGGGAGGTAATGACACTGTATGTAGTAAGATTCTAGCCCCATCTGATCAGAGTAGGCTCTCAAGATCCCTACCCTGAGGACTGTAAAGCTGTCTCAGCTGCCATCTGCCTTTGACAATTGTTAGTGCATCAGGAATGGCTTTCTTGTCCTCTCTCCAGGAAGTCCTGGTTTTCCTGGGAAATTCCTTAAAGTCCCTTTATAATGTAGTCTCACCATCTCTTTTGGCAGAAGTTGATTTTCAAAGATGAGAGATGCTTGGAATGCATGAAAATGATTTTTCTCTGCAACAAAACAAAGCATTGAAATCACATTGCTGGGTGTTTAGTGCAATTCTTGAACTAGAGAAGCTAAATTCATGAGTTTACATTCCTGACCAGCAGAAAGGCCAGTGACACAAAAAGGCAGCCTTGAACTCTTAACAGTAGACTTGGACTTAAACCCTGGCAGTCTGACTGAGGTCTGCAGCAGCTTTCACCCTTTTTTGACCACCACCTGCAGTGATATGTTTTGGTACAATCCTAGGCCACACACACACTTCTATAGTTAAAGCACAGGTTTCACAGAGCAATGCTGACCTTAATGCAGGCCATGTACCCTGGCTGTGTTGGTTCTCATGTTGGTTCCTTTATTGGTTTCTTTCTATTCTTACTGACCCCCTCTCTGTCCATCCCTGCTTCCCAAGTGAAAAATAGTGCAATACTGTCTTCCAGTATCTGTTCATTTGTTCATCAAATGCTCAGTTTGAGCCTTTTCTGTGTCCATTGTGCAGGCTCAAGGGGTCCACTGGTAAATAAAGCAGACAAGGTCCTTGTCCCCATAGAGTTCACAGCCAGAAAGCTTTGCACATGAAATGCAGTTGTAAAAAATTTTGATTGCATATGAATTAAAGAGAGTTTAGAAAAAAAGCTCAAAGAGAAATCTCTTAGCTAACAAGCTAAAATTATTTGGTAAATATACAGCTATCTAGTGACCTTAATTAAAAAGACTATAGGAAAGGAGCAGTGACACTGACTGCAGCATTGACACTAATAAAATAATTAGTATATTTGGACAGTGAAATAGTAACATGCAGCAATGAAAACAGTGACCTAATGTAACACATATGAATATGGATACATCTCAGAAACAAGTTAAAAACCAGTTACAAGAGTACAGTAAGAGCCAGGTGTGGTGGTGCACACCTGTAATCCCAGCACTCAGCAGGCTGAAGCAGGAGGATCCTGACAAGTTCAAGGCCAGCCTGGGCTGCAAAGTGACTGGGCTACAAAGTGAGTTTAAGGTCAGCTGGTACTACATAGCCAGACTCTGTCTCAAACACAAAACAAAACAAAACCCAGTAAGCGTTGCATAGCACAGGACAAAAACGTATTAATCATAAACTGCAGTGTGATACAGTATGTTGCAAAACCATAATGTATCATTTGTGCAAAAGTGCTCAGATATGCAGAATAACACTGTGTATTATCATAGGCATGTGCATGTGTAGTAAAAACGGAAAAACCCTTTAGGGAATGACCATACATAAATTTCAGGATGATGCTTATTACTGTCTGAGATTAGAAAAGTTGAGGCATTAACAAATCTTATTAAAGTATAAATATTTAGCAAACATGGAAAATTTAATTATTTTAAGTCTGGGTGCATGGTTATCTCATTATTTTGAGTGGTTTTCTGTGTTAATTATTAAAATTTGTAAAAATTGAAAATTAGGGGCTGGGGATTTAGCTCAGCGGCACAGTGCTTGCCCGGCAAGCGCGAAGTCGTGAGTTCAATTCCCGGTACCGGGAAAAAGCAAAAAAAAAAATTGAAAATTGAACAGGTGATACAGCTGTTCTGTGCTACTTCTGTGTTTCTGGTGCATGCACATTTCTGTGTTCTGCACTTTCCATCACACTTACGTTTTATCCATCAAAGAACCCCTGGAATGTTGATGAGTCAGTTTTCAGGAGTGTTGTTTATATTTCACAAGCAGAGGGGGCTGGGGATTTAGCTCAGCGGCAAAGCGCTTGCCTGGCAAGCGCAAGGTCGTGAGTTCGGTTCCCGGTACCGGAAAAAAAAAACCAAAACCAAAAAAAAAAAACCAAAAAAAAAAAAAAAAAAAAAAAAAAAAAAAAAAAACAAGCAGAGGGCGCTGCTGCACAGCAAATGTGAGGTACTGGCAGCCACAGCAGGCAGCTCTCCTGCCAGTGCAACCACAGGGCCTCCAGTGGAAGCACTTTTCTATCCAACATAGGAAAGAAGGGCATTTAAATGCGTGCAGCTTTCTTTCTGTTTATAGGAAGGGCACAGAAGCCAGCCGTTTATGCAAGTTTGTTGTGCTTCTTTGAACACCCTTTGGCTGTTTCTCAGGCTGAGAATGTGAAGAATAGCACATGCCTGGAGCATCCTTTGCCTTTACATCAAGGAACCTGGCTGCTGATGTATGGGGAACTTTTTCATTGTTAAAGTAACTGTGAAACATTCCTTTTCTTCTAGATGGAAAAAGATTATTCTTACCTGAAGGAGATCTGTGATCATCAAGCAGAACAGCTGAGCAGAACCAGCCTAAAACTGCAAGAGAAAGCATCAGAGAGTGATGCAGAGATAAAAGACATGAAAGAAACTATATTTGAATTGGAGGATCAGGTGGAACAGCACCGGGCTGTCAAATTACACAACAATCAGCTCATTAGTGAGCTAGAAAGTAAGTGAAGGCACACCTGCATGAAACATGTGACAGATGTAAGAGCTAAAGGGACCGGTGGCAGTGAGTTGTTCTAAGGATGCGTGTTGGCTGGGCTTTAGGAAGAGCTTTTCTTCTGAGTGTGCTATAATATCCCAAGAAGAATGACCCTTAAGAAACAATTGTTAGGGGCTGGGGATTTAGCTCAGAGGCAAAGCGCCTGCCTGGCAAGCGCAAGGTCATGAGTTCGGTTCCTGGTACCGGAGAAAAACCAAAAAAAAAAACAAAAAAAAACAAAGAAACAATTGTTAGCCAGGCATGGTGATGCATGCCTGTAGTTCCAGCACTTAGGAGGCTAAGGCAGGAGGATCACCATGAGTTCAAGGCTAACCTGGAATACATAGCAAGTTCAAGGACAGCCTGAACTACATTGTGAGACCCTCTCTCAAAAATAACTAGAAAGAAAGAAAGAACTGCTACCTTTTAAGCTACTACTGGATGATAGAAAAGAAGGTTGATGCCAGGGGTAGTGGCTCATGCTGTAATCCCAACACTCTGGAGGCTGAGGTAGGAGGGTTGCTTTAAGTTCGAGGCCAGCTTGGGCTACAAAGTTCTAGGCCAGCCTGAGCTCCATAGTGAAACCCTGTCTCAAAAAGACAGAGAGACAGAGAGAGAGACAAAAAAAGGTTGATGACCATAAGTCAGCAGTGTGGGGGAGGGCAGTGTGAAAGAGAGCAAGTATATTTCAGCGTGTTAAGTCTGCATCATGTGACAGCCACACTGCCACCCCTGTCTGAACAGCGGGATCTACTTTGAGTTCAGCTGTGACTATGTAAGAGTTCATAGGACTTTCCCTAAAGACAGTTCCAGGGTCTGGCAGGTTATTCAGAATAGATTGTTCACTGCAGTTGTCAGGTTCGGACAGCATGTTGCTTTTGGGTTTGAGGATGGACAGATGTTTAGAGTAGAGCAACAGTGTGTCCCCTTGATCTAAAGGGAGCAAACATTTTTAGCACATGTCTCATTGATTTTCAGGACATTAGGTAACTTACAGATGTTGAACACTTTGATACTGAAGAGGCATCAGTATGACTTATTTATGAACTTACTGTTTGTTTTGCATAGGGAATGAAATTTTTGAAAGATATTAAACATTGCTTCCTTTGTTCTGATAAGCCTTATCAAATGATCACATCTAATGTATTTTGTTTCTGTAACCAAAGAACTAATGCACAGAGCTTTTAACACTAGCCATTACTAAAAATAGCTTAGTTACCTGAGCAGTTCCCTAACACCTACAGTCAGTACTCAGTATTCACAGATTCTGTATTCATATATTCACTTACTAAATTTATGTATCTCTCTCAACCAGTACCACAGCACTTTCATGATTATTTTTGGACATGCAGAAAAGTGAAAACTTTTTTGGACATGCAGAAAAGTGAAAACTTCTTTGGACATGCAGAAAAGTGAAAACGTAGAGTCATCCAGAACTTATGTTCCCAACTGGGATCAAACTGTGAGACCTCTGCCTTCTCGTCTCTATTCTGATGCTGTATACAAGTGTCCTTTTCATGGTCCATTACTGGCATGTTTTCAGTGCCTTTCTGCTTGCTTTTGGTGATTGTGCTGTTTGAAATGGCCCCCAAGTGCAATACTAAAGTGCTCTCTACTATCCTCAAGTACCAGAAAGCTATAATATACTTTAACATAGAAGTGTGTGTGTTAGGTAAGCTTAGTTCAGGCCTGTGCTGTTGGGCGTGAGCTTAGTGTTAATGAGTCAACAACACAGTACATTCAGAGAAAAGAAGAAATTCTCCAATCTGAGCATAAAGTTGCTCTGAAAAGTGCTAACGTAATGCCTATAATAAATGATGAAGCTGTAGAAAAGATGAGAAAGGGAGTAAATTTGTGAATTCATGAGATAAGGCCAATAAATTGTAGTAGACAGCATTGTTCCAATGCCAAAAGCAAAGAAATTTCACTTTTCCCAGGGTCAGGAAAATTTTAAACTTCATTGCATACTGTTAAGGCATGAGAAAAGTTAAAAATGTGGGCAAAAAAGATTCTGGAGATTAAGAGGATGTAGAAGTTTTGAGGTTGTTTTGTTTTGTTTTGCAGTTTTGAAACAGGGTCTCACTAGGCAGTTCAGGTTGGCCTTGAACTCACAATATAGCCCAGGCTGGCCTTAAACTTTCAGCTATCCTCCTGCCTCAGCCTCCTGAGTTTTGGGGTTACAGGAGTGTGCCATTACTGCTAGAAAGAAATTTTAAAATACCTGCTCAGTGTTACAAAGAAAAGGGAAGAGGAAGTTTCTCATACTGATAATACTGACTTGTTTCAGGAAGACATTGGCAAGGGCTGGGGATATAGCTCAGTGGCACAAGTGCTTGCCTGGCAAGTGCAAGGTCGTGAGTTTGATTCCCAGTACCGGGAAAAAAAAGAAAAAGACGTTGGCAAATGAATCTGTATAATGCAAATGACATTTCAGTTAATGAAAAATGTTCTGATCCTCAGAGGCTCCCAGGAACCTAACCTTGTATTTCCCATAGGAACAATTCCCTAGTTATAAAGAGTTATCAAACTAGCATGAATAATAAGAATTGACTGTGTGTTCTGTGCTTGGGTTATTTGGTTAAGTCGTTGCCAGTGCCTGTTCCCTTCTTCAGTAAGTGTGATGTGCACAACTGGAGAGCATCAGCACACTGTCGCCTAGGCCCGAGTCACGCTTGTGGATGTCATTAAAAACCCAGACACCTTTGTCAGTGTGTAATTCCCAGCATAGCACCAGCTTTGAAATAATAAAACCTTACTTTGTTTTGTTTTGTTTTGGTTTTGTTTTTGTGGTATATTTCTATTGAGAAGATGGTTGTGTTATCCTTAAATCCTTAAAAGTCAGCCCCGACCACCAAGCAAACCTTAGTGTATAATTAATGTCCAGAGCACATTTCAGGTCCACTCTCCAATGGTTATATTGTAATATATCACAGCCTGAAAATAACACAGACGATTTTTTGAGAAGCTTTTAAACTTCTGCTAGGGATACTAAGTTGTTTGTTTGTTTGTTTGTTTGTACTGGCAATTGAACTCAGGACCTCACACTTGCCAGGCAGGCAGTGTGCTGCTGAGCTACATCCCTAGCCTTTAAAGTGTTACTAAGATGTATTTGTTAGCAGAATCAAAAGACACTCAAATCTAGCTCTAGACTAATCACTTCTTCCTGAAAGGAAACAAAACAATGCAAAGAAAGGAAGGACAGTTTTCTTATTCTGTGGCATTTGACCCCAAACACAAACTCAGGCCCCATGTCCTGATGCAGAGCTGTTGGGGTAAGGCATGACTTGTGGATTTTTAAAAACCTTCTCTGGTAATTCTGACTCACATCCTTAATAAACAACTACTGCTCTAGATTAGAAAAACCATTCAGGAATTTTTACTAGATGACTGACATGATGAGATTTAAAAGTCTCTGAGAGCCATATGAAGAAAATTGGAAGCAAGGAGAATGAGGGACAAGACTTGTTTTCCATTAGGGAGAAATGGTTGAGGCCTCTGTGGAGCTGTTAGAATATGTACAGACTCACATTCCATTTGCCCTTGCAGACTATGAATCCATAGGTCCAGAGCTGTAACTTGCACTTCTGTGCTTTTCAGAAGCACCACAGCCAGTTCTGAGGTTTAACAGTGGTTAAGAGTCATGCCGCCAGACATGGGTTTTGACATCATAGGAATAATGACCAGCCATATTCAGAAGCCTTCTTTCCTCCTCAGTGAAGGACATTCAGAATGGTGGTATGTGAAGAGCAACAGAGAAACCCAGCGCAAATGAAAAGATGGCTGCTGAGGTCTTCTCCCATAGTGCTGTGTGATAATACACCTTGCTCTCTGAGGATAGAGCCTAAACAAGCACATTTATTTCCCATGTCACTCATTCCCACTTGCTTCTAGTTTCCTACCTGCAAGGTGCTAGACACTATATAGGAGAAGGGATGGGTTTTTTAAGCCTTTTGTTGTCTCTGGTGCTCCCCCTTTGCTGCTTAGCTTACCTTCTCCCACTTTACAACTCCTGTCCAAATCGTTTCCTTCTAGGGGCTGGGGATTTAGCTCAGTGGCACAGCACCTGCCTGCAAGCGCAAGGTCGTGAGTTCGGTTCCCAGTACCAGAAAAAAAACAAAAAACAAACAAATCGTTTCCTTCTAGGCAATGTGATCAAGCTGGAAGAGCAGAAATCAGACCTGGAACGGCAGCTAAAGACCCTGACGAAGCAGATAAAGGTGTGTGGGGTACAGCTGTGGGGAGTGCTCGTGTATCATTTCACTGTCCATGTTCCCATTTAAGCTCTGGAAAAATAGGAATACCACCAACTGCTCTCTCCAGCCTGCTTTCTCATGGAATATTCCCCTAGTGTGACCCCAAATATGTATTCTTGTTGTCAGGAAGTAAAAGTGAAGCAGTTGTTCAGTTTTAGGATGGAGAACTCTCATATGATGATGGAATTTCCACTTGTGCCTCTTCCTAGTAACAAGACACAGTTTAAAGTAGGGCCTCATTACTGGCATTCTTTCTGAGGGATTGACAAGGGAATGCTACAACCTTTGTATAGATGAGGCCTCAGCAGGCATTTGACACAGGTATGGCCTCTGGTATTTTCAGGAGGAGACCGAGGAATGGAGGCGGTTCCAGGCAGACCTGCAGACTGCAGTGGTGGTGGCCAATGACATCAAATGTGAGGCCCAGCAGGAGCTACGCACTGTGAAGAGGAGGTTGTTGGAGGAGGAGGAAAAGAATGCCAAGCTACAAAAGGAGCTAGGGGACATGCAGGGCCACAGCAGGTGGGTCACGGCAGGCAGAGCCGTGAGTCTAACAGGCGCCTGAACAGTGCTTGGCTTCTCACTTAACCGCTGTGCATGGGGCTGTGCTGTGGAGGGCTAGGACACTTTTATGTCTGTTGCAGGTTCTGTTACTTCTTTTCCTACTGTTTTTTGTTTTTGTTTTTGTTTTTTTTGGTACCAGGAATTGAACTCAGGGCCTCATGCTTGCCAGGCAGGCGCCGTGCCGCTGAACTATATCCCTTTTCTAGAATTAATCTAATACCTCGATCACCATTACACAACTCAGAACATTCCACTCAGGGCTCAGTCACTGCTGTTCTGTTGCATAAGGTGTTCAAAAAGTCGCTTACATGAGTAGAAAAAGTTTGGACCAGATATCCTTTTACCTTTAAAGAACAGAAGTAATATATAGAATACCCATTAAATCATAGTTCTTACTAGTACTGTGTAGGAGAATACATTCTGAAAGGCTAACTTACTTAGTTCTCCTGTAGTGAGAAAAGCTGGACTCAAAAGAAATTGCCACCAGATAAAGGGCTCATTCCTGCTGGCCTAAGGACATGCTTTCTTTTTTTTTTTTTTTTTTGAGACAGAGTCCTGTTATGCAGTTCAGGTCGGCCTTGAACTCACTTTGTAGCCCAGGCTGGTCTCGAACTCGCAACAATCCTCCTGTCTCCCGAGTGCTGGGATTACAGGCGTGCACCACCACTCCCGGCTAGGACACACTTTCCTACTGACAACCCCCGCATAACCTACTGTTTCAAAAAGTGCATGTAGAAAACAGATGTCTAACTGATGCCTGCCTTTCCCTTCTGTTGTTAGGGTGGGGGTCACACAGTGTATGAGCCCAAAGGTTCTACTACCAGTCATGTTTCAGAGGACGGTATTGCTAAGGCAAGCTCAAAGTGAATTATTTAAAATTTAAGTAGACTAAATTTTACAGAGAAGACTATAGTATAAGCAGTATTTTAAACTTTCAGTAGTATAGTATCATCTTTGCCTAGACAGGAATCTTTGCCTAGACAGGAATCAGTGTCTTTAACTTTGAAATTTTTAGATGTTAGAAAACTTTGAATTTTTAGATGGCTTTCAGATATGAAATGCAGTCTTTTGGAATCAGATTTAGTGAGTCCTGCATGTTAGTCTGTATAGCTCACCCTAATCTCTATGTTTCCTGGGTCAGAAGGGTTGTTCATTGGCTTGATACTGAGCCTTGGGATCTGATGTTCTATAAGTATGATTTCATGATATTGGGGAGAATAGATTTCTTCTCAAAATTCTGTTTTGATTTACCCATCAAATCTGCTTCAGTTAATTCCATGTTCTTTTGTTTATGACTTTTATATAACATGGACTCCAGAGAAAGATTAATGTAACCAGTTCCACAGTTCATCCTTAAAAAATCAGGATCATTAATTTACAGTCACATTTCCAGCCTCAAACCACCAAAGGGTGTAAATTTTAAACGAAGGCAGAATTGGAAGACAAGGTATCATACTACTTAATACTGAGATGATTGTGAGGTCATCCTAGTTTGCATTTGTGGTTGCTTTTGTCCACTTGTCTTGCTTCTACATTGTGTGTCTTTTGAAAAAGAACAAGTCCTATATAGTTATTTTATTTTATTTTTTTTGTTTTTGTTTTTTTGGTTTTTCTCTGGTACCGGGAACCGAACTCACGACCTTGCGCTTGCCAGGCAGGCGCTTTTGCCGCTGAGCTAAATCCCCAGCCCCTATAGTTATTTTAAAGACAAATAGTAAAGACAAGGTTTTGTATCCCTAAACAGGTTATTGTACGAGATGTTCCATTTCTTGCATAGGTTCTAAGATACAGACTTGTGCTTTAATACAGTAGGAAATCTCAGCATGGCTCCTAATAGTTTAGGGCTCCATGTGCTACATCCTACACTTTCAAATTTAGGATCACTTAAAAAACAACAACAGCATAGTGTTTCTCTTTTGATTTTCTAGGGAATTTTTAAACCTACCTGCCAAATGTAGCTGTTTAATTCCTTGTCACAAAAATCTTTTAAATTTTAGAATTGACACAAATCAGAACATGGCACATTTCTGAAAACCATTAGACATCAGAATATCTGTTGTCGAATTTGGCAGGACATCACATAATTTCTGGTGATGGTTTCTTGTCTGATTTTGCACTTCTCTGGCAAGTTACCCCACTAAAGCGTTGACTATTTGAAAATTACTTGCTGATGGCCTAGCTGCCTCCTGAACCTACCACACAAGCAAGAGTGGAAACCAACTCCCACCCTCAAAGTTCCTGCAGCAACCTAGTATTTGCATCTTGGCTGAATGAGTTCTTGACTGACACTTGATTTGACCCTTGACAGTCATCTCATAAGAACTCAAAAGTCATTCTTGGTTCAGCCACAGCCAAAGAACTTACATCACCTTCTCTGATGAGGTCTTCCGAGCACATCTGAGAGAAGGTAAGAGCATCTGAAAAGCACGTTGACGTTGCCATGGGATTAACTGGTTCATATTCTCATTCTGTGCAGATGGGCATTTGAGGGAATTGTCAGGCTGACGGCCAAATGAAGTGCCTGGGGATGAGTATACGTTCACATTTGTTACTAAGAACATAATGACCAGAACAAAGTGGGATGTTATTTAACTCATTAGTGGTATCAAACCCCATTATATTTTCAAGGATTTTAAAATAGTATTTATTTTGGGATAGAGTCTCACTGTGTTACCCAAACTGATTATAAACTCAGTTGATTCTCCTTCTTCAACAGCCCAGGTAGCAGGGGCTGCAAGCATGCACCACCATGCCCGCTGATACGTTTATTTTAAATTAAGAATAGTTGACATTATTACATTTTAGAGAACTAAAGCTATGGATCATTCTTGCTGCCATCCTGCACTGTCCCTCTCGCAGGTTTGGCTCCATCCTGTTAAATGAGGTGCTGAGTAGGTGGTGTTTCAAGGTCCCTTTAAGTCATACTGTTCCGAGACTAGTTGGTCATCTGTCCATTCTCTACTGTGAGAGTCAGAAACCCAACCCTGCCATCTATTTGGTGTAATATTTTGAGCTTCAGAGATGGACTTAATAACATCTCTGACCCTTAACTGTGGCTTGTTGGCCTGATCTTGCCCAGAAGTTTGAACAACTAGTGTGTGTATGTGTGTGTGTGTGTGTTTTAATGGGCCTGGTTGTATAAATTAATGGACAAAAGGATAATGAATAGTTCCTCAACCCTGGCTTTTCCCCATTTTGAATAAGAAGAAAGTATTGAAATGATAGCCATTCATTGAGATGGAAGCTTTATTTCAGGGGCTAGGAATGTAGCTCAGTGGTAGCATTTGCCTAGCATCTTCAAGGCCCTGGATTTAGTTCCAGCACCAGGGAAAAAAAGAAGGAATGAGTAAATGAGTGAAAGAAAGAAAAGAAAACAAAGAGCTATTAAATCTTTCTTCTGAAAAGTTGAGCCCTGGTACCCAGGGAATGTAGAGAACACACAGGCAGCTCAGTGTGATGACTCCCTGGGCCACATAGAACCTTTATATTGGAAGAGATTGATGAGCAGTACATGACACAGACTTTGCAAACAGTGACAGAGAATGGTCTGTGTATTATTTGCCTAGTTCTGAAGCATTAAATGCCAGTGGTTTTAGGGTGCCTTGCTGTGTCTATCATGTAACACCAACAGACATCCATGGAAGACATCTTAAAAAGGAAAGATCAAAGAAAACACTTCACATTTGTTCTCTCATTAGCATCCAAGATAGACTATTTCAGATTTACACATGTTTAGCCCATACCACTTAGCAGTTTTGCGTTGTTCCCACTGAAATGAGCAGCATGGTGCCCTGTCACACAGATTCTGCAGGAGCTGGCTTTTAACTCACACTTGCACATCCATGTCATGCGCTGATGTCTCTCGTGTGTGCCTGTGTGCCTTCTGTGTCGTTCTTAGAATGCTAATGTTTTCACAGCTGCTCAGCAAGTGTTCCATAACTGCTGCAAAAAGGGAAGTGTGTAAGTTGCAGATATGTATTCTTGGGTTACTAAGCTGTCTTTCCCAACTCCCTGTGATGCCGAATCTCTTGACTCTGATTGAGGAGCCAGCTCCCATAGGAATTACTAAGCAGTTTCAGAACAGACCTTGCCTTAGCACTTAATCATCAGGGCCTCTGGCATTTCATTTGGCCTTTAATGTAGAAATCCTTTTAAGCAAGCATAATCAACTCATTCACATACTATTTTTTATAGTTTATAGCTATGAATATACAATCTATAATTCTTTTTTTTTTTCTAATACTGGGGAAGGGACCCAGGACTTTATGCATGCTGAGCAAGTGCTGTACTGTTTCTACCACTAAGCTGCATCTCTGGCCCTAGTGTGTCATTCTAAAGGGCTGTGTCTTATTCTTAAGTTTTTATTTTTTGCAGTACTGTGGATTGAATCCAGGGCCTGGCACATCCTAGGCATGCTTTATACCACTGTGGTACATCCCCAGCCCCATTATTGGGTTTTTATTCTTAGGGTTTTGGGGGAGTAGAAAGTTTGGCCTGGATAGTAGAGGGAAACATAAACCTCTCTATAAATGACGGGGAGCCTATTTTCATCCTGTCCCTTACCAATACAGTTTGTTGTTGGAGAAGTTCTGGTAGAAGGAGCCTAGTAATGGCATTTTGGAGTCTTTCACGTTTTCTGTCTGGAAACCTTTAACTTCCAAAAATTTTTAATAAGAATGGAGACCTGTTAGCCCTATTCTGGATAGTAGCTTTTCCTTGTAGGACAGTACAAGTTGTTAATTCTTGTATCATAATCAAAAATCTTGTTGCCTTACATAACTCCTTTACCAGCCTTCCCTCCCATTTCTATCTTCACAGCTCCGTGGTCTCTGTCAGCTAGCAGAGCTTTTGGTGGAAGAAACACAGCCCAGCCCTTGCCATGATTGGAAACTACAGCCATTTCTATATGAAAGGGGAATCTGTAGAGGAGAAATTACTATTTTGTATAAAAGAGCCTAGTTATCTCCTATGCCATTCACTGTTCCAAGCAGTGGTACATTGCAATCAAGTCTCTTTACTTTTTTCTGCAAATCAGCTCATGCATGATCAAAGATGAACCTTCACTTTTTGTTGTTCTTGTTGTTCCTCTCAAGAAGACTCAGCAATCTCTGTTTTTGGAGAATAATACGAAGTTCTGGAAAGATAAAATATAGGTCTTGTGAAGAAATATTTCATATGTTTTTAGAGAATAGTAGCTTAGCAAACTCCAGTTGGTAGTGAATGCAGCCCATGCATAGATAGGTTCTGCTTTTTTGGTATTTATTTTCATGCTGCTTTTTTGAATATGGGACCTGGTAATCTTGGACTTGACATTACCTAAGGCAAAATACGAAGCCATCTGCGTGATGCCTTACCCTGAAGAATTTAGAAAGTTCTCCCTTATATCAAGTCTTGATTGAGCTTGTGTAAGCTGAGGTCTCACTTTATTACCTCATTTGAAACAAACTGCCACTAGCTTTGGTTTGATTTCCAGAATCTTTGTTAGGCTAAACATAAACAGATGTTTGGCTAAGAATAAAAAAAGATGTAGTTAGCCAGATGAGTATACACAGTGACAATGCTAAATGAAACCTAACTGAAACCTAATGAAGGACAACTTACAACAAAAGCCTCATGAATAAAACTTACCGTGGAAACTTAAAGACTTTTATTGCAGAAAGACACAACTCAGAGTGATCCAGAAATCAGATTGGCTTTAACTTTAGAGTAGTACATACTTTTTTGAAGATCTCTGTCTAGTCAGCAAACTACCAGTGAAAAACCTCCTGTGCTTCTCGTGGGGAGCATTTTGCAGTATACATAGCATAGGGCTGTTAGCTGTATAATAAAAAGGAAAGTTAGGATTAAGAATGCTCTTTAAACTCAGGAAGACAGCAGATTGGAGCACACAGGCTCACCAAAAATTTAGCTTGACATGAGAAAGAGACGTTGATGCCTTCTTTATAAAGATAATTAGATACTCCCTGGAATTATCCTCCTGTTCTGGGACATCTTTACCTCAGATTGAAAATTCTTAGAATGACTTAAAATGACTTGCTGGGTGTTTTCTAATCTAGACAATAAGAAAAATGCAACCTCAACTTAAAATGCACAGCTGTGTTAACCCTCATATTTTGATCTGTCTTTACTCTGGGTATTGTTGAATATTTTTATATGTAAGCATTTATGAAGTGCTAAATAAATGTTATTATTTAGAAGAGTGTGTTGTTTGGTTTTTAAACACTGGCCATGTTTCTGCAGGACTTTTTTTTTGGTACCAGGAATCAAACTCAAGACCATGCACTTGCCAGGCAGACACTTGTGCTGCTGAGCTACATCTCTAGCCCCTCTGCAGGACTTTTATGTTCTTCTCTTGTCGATTTTTCCTTGATAGTTTTAGAACTTTTTTTGGAAGGTGGTGCTGGAGATTCAACCCAAGGCCTTGTGTATGCCTTGGCAATCACTCTATCACTGGGCTACATCTCCAGCTCCTATTTTGAAAACTTTAAAGTCACATCAAATAAATAGAATTTGAAATCAAAACGTGTTAAACTTTAAATAGAAGTTATAGTGAAAAGGTTGATATGGAACATAAATGTAATTGTTTAATGATTTCATTATTAGAGTAGGAAGTATGGAATAAAAAATACTAATTTTGTAGAAAGCAAAAACTTCTAGGGTAATGGTGGTGAACCTATAGCATACATGCTGTTTTTCTGATAAGGCAGAATTCGTTAATATATAAGTTGTTTTATCTAAACTAAAACCTCAGTATTCAGGTTTAATTGAGTGTTGATACTTTGTGATAAACAAGTGGGTTGTAGGTTGCAGTTTAGGCAACATTTTAGAGATATCTAAAAGATTCGCCATCACTGCTCTAGTGTATCAGAAAACAAGAGTATATAGAATTTGAGGTCTGGGGGGCTGGGGATTTAGCTCAGCGGCACAGCACCTGCCTGGCAAGTGCAAGGTCGTGAGTTCAATTCCTGGTACCGGGAAAAAAAAAAAAAAGAATTTGAGGTCTGGAATTGTTTGGTTTAAATTTTAAAATATAGAGATTAGTAATGTAATATATTGGATTTTTCTTAATTATGAAATTTAGGTATGTGGATCACAAAATGAAGATGTATGAGGATTTACATATATAAATATATAGAAAGCACATTGTTTTATCTTTTATAAGTAAGGGAGTGTATTTTATGTGGTACTTTGCACTTTCATATTCCATTTGATGTGTCATGGATGTGCTTCCAGGTCAGTATATACAAATCTTAAGTCATTTTGACAGCTGTGGAGTATTACACAGTGTACCCAAGCATATTCATATATTACCTTAATTTTTCTTCCTTTACTGATAATGATACAGTAACAATCCATATTCATATTGCCTTATATAGTTGTGTTTTTATTCTTTTTATTTATTTAATTAGTTGGTTTTGGTGTTGAGGATTGAACCCAAGGCCCTAAGTATGCTAAGCAGACTCTTTACTACTGAGCTACACTCCTAGCCCCTTTGATTTTGTTTTTATAGGCTGAGTTCCTAAAAATATGATCATTACACTAGAGTATGCATATTTTTATTTTAATAGATGTTGCCAGATTACTTAGCTCAGGGTTGTGACACTACTCTTGATGAGAATGGCCACTTCTACCTAGCTTTAGTAGCTGTGATATATTAATCTTATTTTTGTCAGTAGCATAAGCAAAAAAATAAAATGTTATCTCATTAGCACTTAATGTGTATTTCCATGCATATATTTTTATCTGTTTAATAGCCATTTGCATTTTCTCTTATAAGAATTGCTAGTCTACAGTTGTATCACCCTGAACATGCTTGAGTCTTATAAGCATTGCTAGTTTATTAGCACCTTTGCCTATTATTTTCACAGAGCTGATTATTTTTTCTTACCAATGTGTAAGTCAGTAATATTTTACTTTTATCATGGAAATTTTTATATTGTTATATAGAATATTTATTTTTCAGAGCTGGACATTGAGGTCTTGTACATGTTAGGTAAATGCTGTACCACTGAACTATACTCCCAGCCTTATATAATGTGATCTGTTTGTATTTATTTTCCTTTACTGTTTAAGGAGCTTTTATTTTTGTTCAAGGCTTTCCCTGTCCCAGTGTTGTGAAAGCCAGTCTATTGAATATTCTTTATTTGTTTCACACACACGTGTACCTGTACACTCCCAAATATTTGATGTGCTTTGTAATATGAGATATGGTTCTTTTTCATCTAAGTAGATAGCCACTCAAACCAGCATCATGTATTACCAGTACCTTTCCATTGTTTATTCTGTATTCAGAGGGACCTTCCAAATAGACTTCTTTTTTCTTTTTAGTTCTGCATCAGAATATTTTAGTGGGATTATTACATTGCTTATATGATTTTTAAAATTTAGTCTTTCATTTTAAATTGTCATTTTTCATGTTTTTTCACTTTTATTGGGTTTAAAAGTAGGTTCTATCAAGTGTGTGTCTGTGTCATAAATTTGCAAATGTCTGTTCTCTCTTGAATGTCATTACTCTTCTCATTTTATGTTATGAGATATTTTCATAGATAAGAATTTTAAAAGTGTGTTTTTTGTTTTTGTTTTTTTGTTTGTTTTATACCAAGGCCAGCTTTTACTCATTACTGATTCTTCGTTAAATAGATCAAAGCATGTCAAGGCTGGGCATTTGTCCAAGATCAGTATCTGGATTCTGGTTAGATGTACCCACTTTACCTGTTTATGCTTCAAATTTTCTGTCTCAACTTAGTGGGAAGGTTCTTTAAGGTAAATTGAAGCTCAGATAAGAGTACAGAAGGAGTAGATGCTTAGCAGGAGCATCTTCCTGGGTCTGCTTTTCTTTTTTTTTTTTTTTTGGTGTCCGGAATTAAACTCATGACCTCAGGCTTGCCAGGCAAGCACTTATGCTGCTGAGCTACATCCCTGGCTTAAGCCCATGTTCACCTTAGGTACATCCTGTGGCTCTTCCTGACTTCTTGTTGCTTCTGCCCTTTGTGCCTGGGATGATGCATCCCTGAGCTCCTCAGATCCTTTGTAAGGATGTGCAGCATGTTCTCTGCCTTCGTTCTTCTCTCTAGATCTGGCCCTCTAAGATAGAGGGGACATTAAGGGAAGGAAACTGTTTTCCTTCCACCCTACCTTCGCACTTGCTCTGTATGTAGCAGAAATTCTTCAAAGCCGGCACCCTGTAGATGCTATCCTTCTTCTGTTTCCATTTCTGATGTAAAAATCTTTTACTCTTTCTTTGATTCTTTTTGTTGGGATTTGGAAATTAAGATGTTTATATTCAAATTGCCATCTTACCATGTTAGTATCGATAGTCTAGTATTGAAATTTGAAAGTGAGATTCAGAAGATAGTTTGACACCTAAGAGGCAGAATATTTCATATTTTTTCACAAACTTTTAGATTTATTTTGTGTAAAACAATAAAAAATTCTGAGAAAATTATATTCCTGGTAAGGGTATAGAATGAGCAATGGCACAGAGACAGGATATAAAAGAACAAAATTCAGTAGCTCAATGGGCTTCCTTTGAAGGAAATCAAAGGAAGTAACCTGAATGACACTGGGTGAGACCTGGAGCTGGGCTTCATTCAGTTGTTCAAGAGCCCAACAGTTGTAAACATAGGGTTGACCAGTCCTCTTTACACATAAAAATCTACCAATTATGAAGGGTAGCAGGGATACAGTGAGATATTTCCTAAGTGGAGATAACCAGTGAATACTTTAAAAATCATCATGTACAAGAGCCTACCTGTACTTGGATCAAAATAGGTGATGATAACATTAAGTATCACTTCCCCCTCCCCTGCCCAGCTCCTGTACTGAATATTGAACCTAGGGCTTCTCAGATGCAAGTGTTCTATCGTTGACCTATACCCTAGTGCCTCCCACCCTTGCTTCGAGACATGGTCTTGCTAAACTGTCCAGGCTGTCCTTCAACTTGTGATCCTCCTACCTCAGCCTTCCCAGTAGCTAAGATTATAGGCATATGGCACCATTGGCCAAGCACAAATGGTGAAGTGAATACTGTGGAAAATCAACACCACTTGAAGACTCTATAACCAAAAATGAAAGCAATGTGTTAAATGAAAACTTTAGAGGAAAAAATAATATACATAGGCATATGTACATATACATGTTTAAATTATAAGACCTAATTTCCTTATACTGACTTACTGTTCTAGCCAAGCAACTGACTGATAATTGAAATACTACCTTTGGATATCTGAAGGCAGGAGTCCTGGAAATTGATTTTTGTAGGCTTGCTATTTTCTTGTGAAGTTTAAATTAGTCTTCCTGTTTATTAGTTAATGTTTTGAGTCACAGAGAAACATAAATAACTAAAAGGAATACCTGAACATGTAGGATCCTCTGTTACTAAATTAACTAGGGATAAAATTAAAATTAATTTCTAAAAATTATCTTCCTTGGAGGTTCTTTGGTACCAAGTCATTTAGTGAGGCAGATACAAAGGTGGTCTGCTTTCTTTGTTGATGACTTTCCTGAAAATAGCTGGGACAGAAACAGATATTTTTTTCCATTTGGACTTGACTTCATTTCATTATTTTTCTACATATTTATCATCTGTTTTTTTAAATTGAGATACGGGTCTCACTGTGTGGCGTAGGCTGGCACTGAGCTCCTGGGCTCCAGTGATCTCTCAGCTTCCCAAGTAGCTGGGACTACAGATTGTATCATTGCACCCAGCTCACTTTCTGAATCTGTACTGTGCAGTACAAGGGAGGGGAGAGGACAGAGCCCAACTCCTGCCAATAAGCCTTCAACAAATTTTTTTTAAAACTCAGCCACCTAGTTTCTGAAGTGCCTTACAGTTTCTTCTAATTTTTTAATTTGCTGATTTTTTTCCACTCAGAAGAAAGTGGAGTCAAGAATGTAAAGCTATTTTATTTTAAATTCTGCTTTATTTAAATTTATTCTGTCCATGTTGATTACAGAGCAACAGAAGCTAAGAGAATTAAGGGCAAATGGATTCAACTGTAGAAGCTCATGAATAGCTAGATTAATTTCAAAAAGATCAGGAAATAAATATTTTAAACTTCCACTGACCTTACTGAAATAACTGCCAGAAATACTCTATTTGAGCTCCTCTCATAAATTAGTCATTTTCCAAAACAGCTGTGGCAATATGATATAATAAAAAGAACAGTTACTTAGCAGTCAAAAGATTGGGAGTTCTTGTCTTGGCTTACAAAGAGATTAAATGACATGTTCCCTAGATGAGGAAGCTATGCAGGAAAGGATTGGATCAGATGTGAGTGTGTGCTGGAATTTAGACACCACACAAAAAACATACCAGAAAATCTGGGTGAAAGGACAAGTTTCATCAAAGGCAGATTACCATTCTTGGTCTTAGCCAGCATACAGTGTACTAGGCAAGCTTCTGTTGTATAAAATGGATCTCACTTTAATTGGTTTAGGCAAAAAGTTATTAAATGGATTGCAGAATTGTGGGAAGGGCTGGAGGAAACACACTTGGCTTCAAGGAATGGCTTTCTGAAGTCATGACACAGGGACCTGCTGCCTCCACCATATGAGCCTTAGAGACTGCCTGCCCAATTGGAAGACTACAACCACAGTTACCAGCATCAGAGGCATGCTGTCTCTGCCACCGTCCACATCAGCATAGTGAATGCCCCGCACTGTCTCTCCCCATGACTCAGATACCACCCCAGCTCTTGGCTGTGTCTTTCCCATTGGTGCAACCTGAATCACATCTGAAAGCCTAGATGCAGGAGATTGAGACTCCATCTTTCTTACATCAGAGTATGTTACATGTCAACAAGCAATCCACTGTATCTACCAGATTTATCATACATATTTAGTAAACTAATTATTTAGTAGGCTAAATACGTATGATAAATAACATTTGTATTTTCTAACATTTGCAGAGGACTCAATATTATTTAGAGCTAGAATGTCAAGTCATTCTACATATAAACATGTTACTGCATAACATGTAAGAAAACAGCTCTTGATAACAGAGCAGTACCTACATTATTTCCTAAAAATGCAAAGCTGGTTAGAATTTTAAATTTAGAATTCTCCTTCTAACTTTGTATTTTCTTCATCTCAGTTCTATTTACACCTGCATTTCTTCCCCCCCTCCCCCACCCCACCACACACACACATGCTCCACCTTTTCAATCTGATCTGCTCTTTACTATGCAGACCTGTGAATGAAGAGCCTGAGCCCTTGGAGGTCAACACTGCTGGCCGGTGGCATGGTGTGTATGTCAACAGGACGTCTCCAGCACCTTCAGAGTCTGCAGCCACTGTTAAGTCACTGATCAAGTCATTTGACTTGGGACACCCAGGTATTTAATCACTTTTTTCCGTAAGCAAAGCTCTACATCCAGATGTTGGCCTGACATTTCAAGCCTGTCTCAGCTCCACATTGGCCGCACATTGATACAAACACAGGGCTCTTTCAGGTAGGCCTCATGCAGCCACTGTGTGCAAAAACCACATGGGGCTCCAGGGAGTCACAGTGGAGAAGCTGTCTCATGGATAATACAAATACAGCCTCCTCTTTCTCCCTCCTCCCTAACTCCAGTACCTCCCTGTCCACCATCCAGGTAGCTACTATTTACCTTTTGTCCCTCTCCTGAGAATTAGCAGGGTCAGCCAGAGCTTTTATCTCCTAGGAAACAGGGTATCACATTATTGCTGTACATTTGGGCCTCTTGTTGAGAGCCCTAGCCATGTGCACCTTGCAGTGTACTGTTTGACTTTTATACCTGGTCTTGTGTGTGAGCTCCTGCACTAATCTGTTACTCCAGATCTTGGTGTGTTCTCTGCTTTTTATGGAATAGTCTGTCTGACTCAATTTCCTTTGTCAGGCTTGACTTACCTATATAAGAAAAATGTATCCATACTTTACACACATACAGACACACACACATAGTAAGTGAAAGAAACAGAATGCACATCTGTCCATAATACTTCTTGCCTTGACTACGAAAGGTATGCATTGTACTTGAAAACTAGAGTAATAACTAATCCTCAGATGAATTTAGTTGTCTCTATTAGTTTGCTGCCAAATTAGATTAAGATTTGTCTACTTATATTGAAAGGTAGGAAGGTTAAGTTAGCCAGCCTGTGCAGATAGGAAGTGAATCAACAGTAGTATCTCTAGGAAGAAGTTTCCTGTCACTTTTCTCCAGAGCACCCTCATTACATGTGCATTCTTTTTCTTTGGTTATCTTGCACCTTAAACCCAACCCTCACTTGGTTAACTCCTCCCTTCATTTCCTTAATCCAGCTCTAGTCCAGAGAACAGTAAATGTTAAGAGTAAATGTTATACTAAATATCATGGGATATTTAAGTCACCAAAAAGTAGCAGTAAATCAAGAACTATTCTTTGCAAGCAACTCTGAACTAGAACAAACTGTGTGTGTGTGTGTGTGTGTGTGTGTGTGTGTGTGTGTGTGTAATCTCCCTCAATCTCTTTTCTTGGCAGGTGGAACTGCGCAGAATATTTCCATCCATAAGGCCCCCAGAAGTCCACTAAGTGGAATACCAGTGAGAACCACTCCAGCAGCTGCTGTCTCTCCTATGCAGGTATTAGAAGACCCCCAGAAATAATCACTTTTGTGGTTTGCTGTGTATTTTTCTAGATGTGCATTACATGTGTGTTGGGGGAAGAATTTTATAAATCAGATTACACATTAATCTGACACTCATTTTACTTTAACACTGGCATGTAGGCTCTGAGGCTAGAGATTTTTGATACTGTGCTTGCTGTTAAAACTCGGGTCTAGAACATGGGCTAGGAAATATAGTCATATCATAGTAGAACCTCTGTGAATATTTGTTGAGTGAATGAAAGAATGTGGCATCTTTACTGTCAACCTGTCCAGAAATAACTTTTTAAAGGATACATGATATGCACTGATTTATTTAACCACTCTTCTATGGACATTTAGATTGTTTTGAATTTAATTTACTGTAAGAACATATAGTGAAAATCCTCACATGATTTTTTTAACCTCTTAAGGATCTACTTCCATAGAAGAATGTATCAAGATACATTTGCAAATATTGGAAATTACTCTCATGAGTTAAGTAGAAAAGAATTTATTTTTTATTTTTTATTTTTTGAGACAGTGTTTTGCTATGTAGAGCATACTGGCCTTGAACTCGCTTATGTATCCCAGGCTGGCTCAAACCCTTGGCAGTCCTCTTGCCTGAGCATCCTGAGTGCTGCGATTATAGGTGTGCCCCATCACACCCAGCAAGTAAAAGAGAACTTAATATAGGGGTTTGGGTACTGGAAGGGATAAAAGGAGAAAGAACACTCACTGAACCTTTCTCTCAGAACATCTCAAGATGGCTCATTAAAGGAGCTGCTGTTTCTGCCAGAATCATGGAGTCTTTCCCTGAGTACTTGCCTAAGGCTGCTACTTCCGTCAAGATCTACAATTGGCTTCAGGACCACACTGTCACAGGCTCAGTCTGCGTCAGCAAAACACATCCTTTGTGCCCTGCCTTGTAACACCCATAAAGCTATGGGATGAGACACCTCCATTCCACTGTTACAGAAAAGCAAATGCTGGCACAGCTGTGTGTGCCAGCAAAAGCTGCAGAACGGCAATTAATTTTCACCTTCCAGATCTTCTGAGAATGGGCCTGTTTGACAAAGCTTGGTCATTTGGTGAACCAAGTTTTAAGGGAGTGTGGAAAATACAGTCTTTAGCTTTCTAATCTCTTCTAATTCAGTAAATCACCATACAAAGGACTACAGTGGAGTTGAGTGAGCCTGTCCTAAAATCTGCCAGAGGTTGCTTCCTAAAAGTGGAAAATGGATTACTTGGACAGGAATGGATTTGCTCTCACTTGGTACATTGAAAAGCTCAACACATTGCCCTTCGTATTATATACTTGTTACTGGTTTTTGGGTCCTGAAGTGATTCTTTCCAGGTTCTTGGTGTCCTGAGCAAAGAACTGGACAATATTTACAGAAATGGTAGCAAGGTAGCAAGGGTTTACTTTTCTTTCTTTCTTTTTGTTTTTGTTTTTGTTTTGGCTTTTTTTGTTTTTTTTTGAGATAGGGTCTTGCTATATAGTGTAGACTAGTCTTGAACTGACTTATGTCGCCCAGGCTGGCCTCAAACTCAGAGTGATCCTCAGCATTCCGAGTGCTGTACGCTTATTGAAGGTAGAAAAGAAGTATACTTTATCCATGTGTGGTGGTGCATGCCTGTAATCCCAGCACTCAGGAGGCTGAGGCAGGAGGACTGCTGTGAGTTTGAGTCCAGCCAGGGCTACATAAGTGAGTTCACTTATGTATACTGCATAGTCAGACCCTGTCTCAAAAAGAAACCCCCCCCCCCAAAAAAAAAAGTACACTCTGTAGAGTGAGCACAGGATGGTGAGCAGACTCACAGCAGCCACAAGGATTATCGACAAGGTCTTGTATCTGCAATTCTTGGGTTGCTTCTCTCCTGTACAAACAAGGCATTTGGGACAGTCGTCCTGTCACAGTCTCACTTCGATTTCAGCTGTTCCAGCTCAGGCCCACCTGGTTTCTCACCAGATGTAAATAAAGAATTGAGGATAGAACTTTCTGACGGGTCGTGGGGTAGTGCTGTGCATTCTGTGTTTTGCACATATATCTGAGTTTCCGTGGCTGACAGGGCTGACTTGCTCTGTTGTTTTGTGCCCTGCCCCAATCTCGTACTTCATGCTCACTCGCATTATATAAAGTGCTGTTTCCCCAGAATTTTGAAACCCTTTATAAATTGGAGAGTTTGAGTAAATGAACAATGTGATACTTTGTTCTACTTTGTTCATTGGTAAGGTTGAACACTTCTTCATATGTTTATACATCAATACTGTGTATCTTTTGTGAGTGTGTGGTCACATATGCTTTGCCCAGTTTTCTTTTGAGATGTTAGTTTTTTCCCAGTTCATAAGACATCCTGATAACATGTGTTTTTAAACATTTCATATGTATTACTACTATTTTTTGTGTTATCTTTTAACTCTTTATAGTTTTAACTCTTTTAATGAAGGGCAGTTTTATATTTCTTTGTTCAGTGTTTTATGACTTTAAGTGATTTTGTATACCCTTAAAATATTTCTAGCTGCTTATTAAAATATTTTCCTTAAATATCTTAAAGAAATGTTTACATTTGTTCAGTTTTAAAATTCATAGAGCTGGGAATGGTGGCGCATGCCTGTAATCCTAGTGCTCAAGAGGCTGAGACAGGAGGATCACCATTAGTTTGAGGCCAGCTTGGGCTACATAGCAAAACCCTGTTTCAAAAATTAATTAATTAATTAATTCCTAGAAACATGGGTTTGGGTTTAGGTGATTTCCCCTTATCTTAATTGCTTTCTGGAAGTAAATATTCTAGAGAATGATTATATCCTCCAGAACCTCAGCTTGCATCCATATTTTTTAAAATACATAGTCATATAGTCAACTAAAAAATGCCTGGCAAAGAGGTAGATAGACCAGATGACTAAAAGCCAAGATTACAGCGATACATGCATACCCATGCTTATAACAGCACAATTCATAATGGCTAAATCTTGGAAGTGGCCCATATGTCCATCAGGAGATGAATGGATAAAGAGAATGTAGTATCTATACACAATGAAGTGCTGTGCTTTTCTGCCATAAAAATAAGATAAATTTAAATCATTTGTAGGAAAATGGATGCACCTTCAGACCATAACGTTAAGTGAAATAAATTGCACACAAGCTTAAATACAACATTGTTTTTCTTATATGAAAAAACCGAAGTAAAAATAAAGAGCGATATAAAAGGGAGATAATAGGAAGTAGGGAGACAGACCTTTCTCAAAAGAGAAGGGGAAGGCCAGACACGGTGGCGCACGCCTGTAATCCCAGCCCTCAGGAGGCTGAAGCAAGGGGATCATTCCAAGTTGGAGACCAGCCTGGGGTACAAAGCGAGCTCAAGGCCAGCCTGAACTGCATAGCAGGACCCTGTCTCAAAAAGACCAAAAAAAAGAGAGAGAGAGAAGGGGACTGGGACTGGGATGTAGTTCAGCGGCACAACACCTGCCCAGCAGGCCCAAGGTCCTGAGTCTGATTTCCGGTTCCAAGAAAAGGGTGTTAAGAGATGGAAGGAGGGAGGAGAGGAGGAAGAATGGGAAGGGCTAGGGGATGGAAAAAGGAACTGGGTTGTGTTATGTACATACACTAGCTCCACACAGGGCATGTGCACATTGCATACTGCAAACGTGCACCAAAAAAAGCAATGTACGAATAATTGTTTTTTTTTTCCAGACAAGGTCTTGCCATGTAATTCAGGCTAGTATTGAACTCACTGTGTAGCCCAGGCTGGCATTGACTGTGGCAGTCTTCCTGCCCCTGCCTGCTAATGGGATTACAGGCATGTGCCATCATGCCTGTCTTAATACATTTTTTTAAAAAGCAGATGGATCAAGGGATGGATGGAATGGGGAGGGAGAAACAGAAGGGAGATGAAGAAAGGAATTAAGATGGGTTATGTACTACACACATCTACTAATAAAGTAAAATTTAAATAAAAGACACGAGATCCAGCTAGTGATATTATGAGACAGAATTTTTTAAAAGCTGAAATTAATACAGTCAAGCCAAAAATGTGACAAGGTGGAGAATTACAGTAGAAGATCCACTTTATAAAAAAAAGAATTTATTACAAATTCTATAATGAGCTTAAATGGTACACAATTTAATGGTGTGATAACATTTGCATTTTGTGAAAATGAGTTTTTTTATGATGGTACAAAATAAAACACGTAACATGAAATTTTCACCTTCTTTTTCTCCTTTTTTTTTTTTGTGGTGCTGAGAATCAAATCCTGGCCCTTCACATGCTTGTGAATCTGCACTTTTAACAAAGATTTTTAAGTGTACAATGCAATATTGTTAATAATAAGCATGGTGTTTTATAGCAGTGCTCTAGAACTTTCCCAGTTTGTATGACTAAAACTCTACCCAGATAACCATTCTCTCTGCCTCAACATTTAGGTTGTTGCCACACCTTGGGTATGGTGAATAATGCTGAAATATCTAAGGTTCTAATTTGGATGAATACTCCAAGATACGGTTGCTTGGTCATGTGGTAGTTCTGTGTATAATTTTTTCAGGAACCTTTGTACTATTTTCCATAGTAGCACTGCACCCATTTTTTCTTGCCATCAGCAGGGTACAAAGATTATAATTTCTCCATGTCTTGTTATTTCTGGGTTTTATTGTTTTCGTTGTTTTTTTCTTTTGACATAGTTTCTCACTGTAATTCAGGTTGGCCTTGAACTCATTACATATCCCAGGCTAGCTTGAATTCCCAGTGACCCTCCTGCCTCAGCCTCCGAAGTGCTTGGATTATAGGCATGATTTTAGTCATTTATAATGGCCTTTGTAATGCTAATGAAGTGATAACTTATTGTGGTTTTGATTTGTATGTCCCTGATTAGTGATGTTGAGTATCTTTTCATACAACTAGTAACATATCCTTTTTTTTTTTTTTTTTACATATCCTTGAATATATATATTCCAGAGAGAATATTCATGAAGCTGATTAATATTATCTCTAGGAAAAAGAAATCGGTGATTGGAGTGATAAAGACACACTTCTCACTATTTGTCCTTTTTGTTCCATTTGAGGATTGTGCCATTGCATTTGTTATCTGTTCAGATAATTAAGTTATTTTGAAAGTTCCCTGTGATGATTTTAATGTGCCTAAGAACTAATACCTCTCTTTCTGTCTCTCTCTGTCTCTGCCTCTCTCTCTGTCTCTCCCTGTCTCTCTCTCCCTCTCTCTCTCTCACGTGTTGTTTGAGGTCACAAGCTCACCTCTGCTGGTATGCCTTTTGTTTTGATAGAGGCATTCAACTTACGGCCTTCGGCCAGCCAACAAAGGACTGACTCAGCGCTTGGATATCCCGGACCTTCCCCTCTCTGGTGAGTTACCTTAAGCATGAATTACTTTTGACCTACTTTTTGTTGGATTGACTTGACTTTTCATGAAACTGAACTTAGAAAAATAATTGGTGGCATTTATTCCAGCTAATTGGAATCCTTACCCTTAAGTGTATACATTGTAAACTTTAGGTCCAGCTGTGCAGCTACTAGAGAAAACATAGCTTCTTCCTACCTGCCCTTCTCAGTGTGCGTAGATGAGAGAGAAATGCCAAACATTTTGTTTAATAAACTAGATCTCAAGGGAGTGTCAAATCTTAAAAAAAAGAAAAACAAAAACTTTTAAGAAAAACATACGATTTTGCTGGGTGCGGTGGCGGACGCCTGTAAACCCAGCACTTGGGAGGCTGAGGCAGGAGGATCATCACGAATTTGAGGCCAGCCTGGACTCCATAGTGAGTTTAAGGCCAGCCTCTACTACATAGTGAGACCCTGTCTCAAAAATAACAACAAAAAACATATGGTTTTGAATTTATCTGTTGCTTCTACGATCCTTAAAATATACCTCTAAGACAGCACTGTCTTTGGATGTAATTCTCTTCCTGTTGTTATACTGTATTTTTAAAAATTCAAATCTTGATAAAATGAAGTATGGGTTATAGTCAGTAATCTTCATAGAAACCATTTCTTTTTTTTTAATTTTTTTATTTTAAAAATAAAAGGAGGAAAACATTAACAGACAATCTTTTACAAAATAGCAAAAGAACAGTACAGACAGTACAGAGTTACAAACAAAGTGGTAGGAAATTAACAGTTGCTTGTTGTATTACATATTGATGTCTTCAAAGTGGTTTCTCATAAAAACAGATAGAGACATGCAATATTGATCAATCAAGGACTCATTGACAGTTTCTTTCAGCAAAAAAATAGAAGACAGTGGAACAGCTATGTTAACTATCCCATATATACATACAAGCAAAACATAGAACCCATTTCACTTGTGCCGCACCTCCTGTGCTGATGGCCAATGGGAGTAGCTTTTAAAAGGGGAACAAAACTGGGCATGGTGGTACACACTTGTAATCCCAGCACTGGGGAGGCTGAGGCAGATGGATCACTGCAAGTTCAAGGCCAGCCTGAACTACACAGTGAGACCCTGTCAAAAAAAGAGTGGGGCAAAAAAGGTGGAATCACTTGGGCTTGAATCTTGGCACTGCTGCTGACAGTTTACTTGACCTTGTGCTCTGGTTTCTAATGTCTAAAATAGAGATGTGTATGTCGTAGCGTTGTTTGACTAAGTTAACGCAGTTAAAGCGCTTAGAACCGAACCTGGTACGTGGTAAGCATTTTTAGAAGTATTTGCTATTATCATCTTCCTTACTCTTCTCTGCTGAACAAACTCAGAAGCCTGGAACAAAAAGAACATAATACTCTCAGCCGCCCTAGAACAATGTTATTAAGGTTATACAGGCATACCTTAGAGAGATTGTAGGTTTGGTTCTGGCCCACTGCAGTAGAGCTAAGAACACACTAAAGTGAGTTCTGGACTTTTTTATTTTCCAGCGCGTGTAAAAGTTACACTGTCTCAAAAATACTAACCTAATAAAAATACTTTATTGCTAAAAAATGCTGACAGTCATCCCAGCCTTTAGCAAAGTTGCAGTCTTTTGTTGGTGCAGAGGCTTGCCTCCATGTGGATGGCTGCTGACTCGTCAGGTGGTTGTTGCTGCAGGTTGGTGTAGCTTTGGCCATTTCATATTAAAACAGTAGAATTTGCAACATTGATTGACTCTCCCTTACATGAAAAATTTGTCTATAGCATGTGATGCTGTTTGACAAGATTTTACTCACAGTAAAATTTGAGTAAAATTGGAGTCCATCTTTTCAGAACTACCTAAGCTTATGTAATATTCCAAATCCTCGTCATGATCTCTCAGCAGTGTTCATGTCATGTTCATCAAGACTTATCACTCCAGAAATCCCTCCAGAAATCCCTGCAGAAATCATTCTCTGCTTATCCATAGGAAATAATACTCATCTGTTAAAGTTTAATCATGGGGTGGAGCAACCGAGTCACATCTTCTGGCTCTACTTCTGATTCTTTTGCTGTTTCTATCACATCTGCAGTTAACTTCCTATACTTAAATCTTGGACTCCTCAGAGTTATCTATGAGGGTTGGAATCAGCTTCTTCCAGATTCCTGTTAATATTGATATTTTTCCCTCCCTGTGTGAATCTTGAATGTTATTAACAGCTTCAAGAATAGTGACACTCTCTCAGAGGGTTTTCAGTTTACTGTGTTTTCATCTGTCAGGGGAATCACAACCTGTGGTATAGCAATAGCCTTACAAAATCTATTTTATAAACAATGAGACTCGAAAGTCAGAATTACTCCTTGATCCATGGGCTGCAAAGCAGATGTTGCAAGCCTGAAAAGCAACATTTATCTCACTGCACCTCTTCATCAGCGCTGGCTCGTGGGTGACCAGGTGCATTGTCAATAGGCAGCAATCTTGAAAGAAATCCTTTTTATTTTTTTCCTGAGGTGTAGGTTTCAACAGTGAGCTTTAAATATTCAGTAAGCCATGTTGTAAGTAGATGCGTGTTATCCAGGCTTCACTGTTCCATTTATAGAGCACAAACAGAGTAGATTTACTGTCATTCTAAGGGCCTTGGGATTGTCAGGATGGTAAATGAGCAAAGTCCTATGTGAGGTTTTTTTCAGTTGTGGTGAAAGCTACATAACGTAACATTTGTCATTTTAAACTTTTCTAAGTGTACTCAGTAGGTAAGCTTTGGATCATAGTGTTTGTGACCTCTTTTCTCCAGCCCATTAGCTTCAAAATTCTGTTGTCTAAAGAAACGATTATTTTGATTGAGAAGATAAATACTGCAGTTGAGACCACCACTTGCTGTGGAGTAAGTGGCTCATTGATATCCCTCCTTTTCCTTCCCCACACTGGACACCTGTCTGGTAGGATGATTCTGTTTACTGTAATAAAGAAAGGATTACACAGTGAAAATTGTTTGCTTCTAACAATTTCCAGCAATTGCTTGTCAACACTGAGGTCATCAAAAGCTGCAGGAACAAGAATTAATGTGCTGTTTTTGTTGTTCTCTTTAGTGATGTAAACACTGTTTTTCTCTGCTGTTTGGAGTTAATTGGCCTCACTCCCAACTTCACTACCCATAATTGGTGGCTATGTGCTATAGAAGTTCTGTTTTCTGTTGTAACTATTTGTGAGTCCACAAGAGGCCACCATGGGCTCCGCCTGGTTACTGGCCTGTCATATAGCTTTGAACTGGTTACTTAACTCTGAGTTACAGTGTCTTCTATCAGTCTGAACCAGACAGTTTTGAAAATTTTCTCCTGTTCTCTACTTTTATGGTCCTTTAAGAAATAGCTGGAAACCAGGCATGGTAGCACATGCCTGTAATCTCAATACTTTGAGAAGCTGAAGAAAGAAGACTGCAAGTTTGAGCTCAGGCTGGGTAACTTAGTGACTTAGCAAACCCTGTCTCAAAATAAAACTTAGTGACTTAGCAAACCCTGTCTCAAAATAAAAAATTTTTAAAAGGCCAGGGAGGTAGCTCAGTGTGAGGGCTCTGGGTTTAATCACCAGTACCAAAGGGGAAGAAAGAGAAAAGAAAGAAAGAAAAAAAAGAAGTATCTGGAGGATTCAGCCCATTTCATTATCTGTTTGACTCAGACTGTAACAACAACAACAACAAAGCCTTTAAAGAGTTATTTTTGCATGTGTTTTTATGGAGCCAATCTCTGTTATTGTAAGGCTTTTTCTCTTGTAGAACAGTTACCATTCTTTTTCCCCAGCCTGTTGTCTGCTGCTGCCTTTGACTTTATAATTGGGAGGCATTTCCTGCCAGTTCCATGCTCTTTCTGCTGTCCAGTGATTAAAACAAAATTGCGGACAGGGCTGGGTTTGTGAGCATTTGAACTGAACAGCTGCACAAACCTCTTACAAGGGCCCATACTTGACCTAATGTCCCAGTAAAGCCACCTTGAAATTTACAATAATTTTTGAACAAGGTGTTGATTTGGCACCAGGTCCAGTAGATTTTATATATATAGTAATTGGTCCTGCCTGAAGAATCTTTAGAAAATACCATGTCCCTATTTTTATTACTAATTCTAGGAAATACACACACACGTATTCACACATTCACACATACACACATATGTACATTTGCACTTGGAAATAAAATGAGAATTATATTGTACTTAAAAATAAAGTATTATGGTCAAATTTCTCCTCTTCGGGAATAGGTAACTATGTCTTTGCTACAGATCTTCTGAAGGGGAGGACCGAGGACCTGAAGCCAGACCCTTACCTCCGAAAGAGTCCTTCACTGGAGTCACTGAGCAGACCCCCCTCCCTGGGCTTTGGGAGCACCAGACTACTGAGTGCCTCTGCTGGGGGGTTGAAACCACCAAGCAAACTCAGGTACCATGTTTTAAACAGTGAGAAATCAGAAAAAATATTGGTTGATAACCTTTTGCTTTTACTTCTGTTTTGTATACCAGGTCAGTTTATCTCTACAAATATTTCTTGAATGAAAATGATTAAGATAGAGTACTAGCCAGGCACAGTGACACACATCTGTAATCCCAGCTACGCAAAAAGCAGAGATAGGAGTATTGCAGGTTTGAGGCCAGCATGGTCAACTTAACAAGACACTGTCTCAGAAAAGAATGTAACTATAGCTCACAAATAGTCACAAAAGAAAACAATACTTCTATAGCTGGATAGCTGGGGGTGTAGTTAAGTGGTGGTGTCCCTGGGTTCCATCTTCAGTATTGAGGGAAAAAAAGATGCAATACTTGTTTTCATAGTATTGTGCAAAGTGCCTTTGTGGACTGCTATTTA